>NC_135809.1:20870434-21170434 GCF_964213995.1 Mustelus asterias
TTGTCACATGTATTAGTATACAGTGAAAAGTATTGTTTCTTGCACGCTATACAGACAAAGCATACCGTTCATAGAGAAGGAAAGGAGATAGTGCAGAATGTAGTGTTACAGTCATAGCTAGGGTGTAGACAAAGATCAACTTAATGTCAATTGATAATGATAGTTTCTGTTTGATCTGCTTCCACAACACTTTCAGGCAGCATATTTCTTCCAAAGCAAACCCCTGTGTAAAATTTCCGCGACTCCCATGATTCCTGTGCCAGCAGTCCTAAATCTCTATCCAGACATTGCTGCTCCCCCTGGACATGGGAACAGTTCTCACTGTCTGCTCTTTCAAAATACTTCATAAATTTGAACACCTCAATCAAATCTTCCCTTAACATTTTCTGTTCTGAGGAGAACAATTGCACCATTTCCACTTCCCTTGTCACGGGCACACAGCCATAAGTGTTGATTCTCAATTAAATCTGGTGGCCAATTTTAGATTTACAATTGGCCTCAATGTGGATTGGAAAAGAATGCTCTAAAGCTGGTAAATATCAGAAAAGATCAGGGATAACATATCGAATATTTATGCTTTTTAAAAATTATAGCAGGCAGTCTGGGATCCAATTTATCTGCACTGTCCTCTTTTCAAAATTACAGCAAAGTCCAATACCATAAGTAGTCCCCCAGAAGGAGAGGATAGTTAGTAATAGACTATCTGAAAATGCATGTCAGAGAAACCTATGTTCCACTGTCAGAAATCTGCATTAATGCCTCAAAGATACATAGCAATTCAGAACACAGGCAGAAAACTCTTTTAAGGATGGTGATTTAAATATTGGCTCTTTGGTACCAATACTAGGGAAAGTGGGATCTGTATGGTTGGGATGGTACACACATAAATTTTGCAGGGGCCTGGAGTTCCAGTGAGATGCATAACTATGGAAGTTGAGAGGGTTTTACAGGGGGCAAGGCATCAAATTTGGGAAGATGTGGTAAACCAACAAGACTGGGCAAGAGGGAAAGATACTAATATGGGAAATGATAAACAGACTTTGGGCGAAATTCTTCGGCCTCCCAGCTGCGTGTTTCTTGGTGGTGGAAGGCGGTGTGCTGTTAGCTGGATCCTCTAATCCTGCCGCTGTCAATGGGATTTCCCATTGAAGATATCCCATGCCGCCGGGAAACCCATGGGCGGGGGTACACCCAGACCTCTGCCATCTGCCACCACTTACATAATAAACATCTGTTTTCTTCTTCCTGCCAAAATGGAAAATTTCACATTTGCCCACTTTAGACTCCAAATCCGTTAGATTGGAAAATGGCAAATGTAACAATTTCATTCAAAAAGGGAGGGAGTGAGACAGAAAGCAGGAAACAACAGGCCAGTTAGCCTAATATCTATGTTCGAAACTATTATTAAAGATCTTATAGCAGACCACGCAGAAAAAATCAAAGCAACCGGGCAGAATCAGCATGGTTTTGTAAAAGGGAAATCACTTAACCAATCTACTGGAGTTCTTTGAAGGAGTCAGTGCTGTAGAATGGGCAAATTGTCTTATGAGGAAAGGTTGGACTTGTTGGGGTTATATCTACTAAATTTTAGAAGAGTAAAAGACGACTTGATCAAAAGTTTTAAGATCCTGAGGAGTCTTGACAGGGTGGGTGTAGGGAGGATGTTTCCTCTTGTTGGAGAATCTGGAACTAGGGGTTGCTGTTTAAAAATAAGGGTCCGTTCATTTAAGACAAAGACAAGGAGAATTTTTTTCTCTCAGTGAGTCTTTGGAACTCTCTTCCTCAAAAGGCAATGGAAATAGAGTCTTTGAAAGTCTTTTTAAGTGGAGCTGGATATATTTTTGATTAACAAGGGATTGAAAGATTATCAGGAGTAGCAGGACTGTGGGATTGAGGTTACAATCAGACCAGCCATGTCCGAGTTGAATGGAGGAGCAGGCTCAAGGGCCTGAGTTGCCTACTTCTGCTCCTAATTCGTATGTTAATATAACTCTGAAACAACATTTGACCAAGGACATGGGACAGTGGCCTCAAATGTGAGACAATCCCATAAGGAATGAAGGAAAACATACTCAGGAAATTTGACATGTCAGCTACGATTCCCACCAACTTTTACAGATGCATCAGAGAAAGCATTCTTTCTGGTTGTATCACAGCTTGGTATGGCTCCTGCTCTGTCCAAGACAACAAGTAACTACAAAATGTCATGAATGCAGCCCAATCCATCACGCAAACCAGCCTCCCATCCATTGATTCTGTCTACACTTCCCGCTGTCTTGAAAAGCAGCCGGCATAATCAAGGACCCCATGCAGCCCGGACATTCTCTCTTCCACTTCTTCCTTCGGAGTAAAGATACAAAAGTCTGAGGTCACGTACCAACCGACTCAAGAACAGCTTCTTCCCTGCTGCCATCAGACTTTTTAATGGACCCACCTCGCATTAAGTTGATCTTTCTCTACAGCCTAGCTATGACTGTAACACTACATTCTGCACTCTCTCCTTTCCTTCTCTATGAATGGTATGCTTTGTCTGTACAGTGCGCAAGAAACAGTACTTTTCACTGTATACTAATACATGTGACAATAATAAATCAAATCAAATCAAACCAAAAAAATCCCATAAAACAAATGATGGTTGATCACCCTGACTGAAGGTTGCCTTAATGGTGAAGGATATAGATTGGAAATGGTAACTTGATTTATCTTGAGAGATCATTGAGTCCCTTCCTGTACTATTTGGCGGTCCTTGGAGTCACAACGATCCTGTTCACAACCTATGTTACCTCCCTTCATATAGCATGATCCATCATTATGGCGATTTTTGGGTCCTGGCTTTAATCATTGACACTGTCACAGGTGAATAAGAACATTTGGTGCCTTCCCTCAAGGCTGCTGCTCTGCAAGGCCTCTCAGGCTGTCAGTTATCGGAAAACAGTTGGGTCCTTTTATTTCAAGCACTCTGCTCTGACAAAGGGTCATCCAGACTTGATACATTAGTTCCATTCTTTCTCCACAGATGCTGTCAGACCTGCTGAGATTTTCCACCATTTTCTGTTTCAGATTCACATTCCAGTAATTTGCTTTTATCTGAGTCTTTTCGTTTCCTTGCCAGTGGCAGTAGCCCTGTCAGAAGAGATATTACCTTAACCACCCTGTACGTTTTATTCCAGCCCTGGGAGGAAACATCAGTAGCCCGGCGTAACATAGCGCAACATTCCCCTGCCACCACTAAGCCACCAACAGGAGAGAAGTTCAACTCCCTTTCGATACATTTATCATATGGTTAATTATAACTTAACCTCCAATTTGTTTATTCTCTTCACCTTGGCTCAAAGTGGAGAGGAACAAACGTCCCCAAGTAGCATGATGGGAACAACATTACTTGGAAATAGCATGCAACGCACACTTAGTAAACCATCACACATATGGCTATTCACTTTACTGCTATTTGCTCAGCATAATGTATGGTATCACAATTAAAGTTATGGCCAAGGGATTTCACCCCGCCCCCACCCGTGTCCTGGCCAACATTTATTGCTCACCCAGCACCACTTAAACAGATTATCTGGTTATTTATGTCACTGCTGTTTGCGGGATCTAACTGTGCGCTATTTGGCTGTGGTTAAGAAACAGCGACTAAACTTCAAAAGTAATTCATTGGTTGCGAACCACTTCAGAAAGCTCACAGAATGTGAAACGTGCTTCTTTTTTTGCCATGTTACATAAAGTGGAGGAATTAAACATCAGCATTTTCCTGGTCTTAGGATTCAAGCTATCAGACTGACACCCCTGAGAGCAACTTGTTTCGTTGGAGCATTCAAAGGAGATAGACAGACGGAGAGAAACCAATTTAACCTCAATTGTACATTTGATGAGTTATTTTTCTCGAACGCTGTGCTTCTGAACAGAAAACATCACCTTTGTCCAATCTATTTAAAAGAAAAAAAAAACATTTGCCAGGAAATGCTATCCCTGGCTTTGTGCTTCATATGTTTAGAGTTTTCCAAAAGTTGATGATCACAGCAATGAAGGTCTTGGTTGAAGACGAAGAAGGAAGAGAAAGACATTCCCAAGAGGTTTAAGAGAATAAAAACATTTTCCAAGAAAAGTAAATTGCTTAGCTTATCTGAAGTGTCAGCTTGGTTTAATTGATACATCCATATCTCTGAGGTTGTGGATTCAATTCTGGAACTTGAAAATCATATCATCCCTACAGTGCAGAAGCAGGACATTCGGCCCATCAAGTCTCTTTCTTTCTTATTCATTTGTGGGACATGGGCATCGCTGGGTGGCCAGCATTTATTGCCCATCCCTGGCTGCCCTTGAAGAGCAGTTGAGAGTCAACCACATTGCTGTGGCTCGGGAGCCACATGTAGGCCAGACCAGGTAAGGACAGCAGACTTGCTTCCCTAAAGGATATTAGTGAACCAGATGGATTTTTCTGCCAATTGACAAATGTTTCATGGCCATCAGTAGATTCTTAATTCCAGATTTTTTTTTAATTGAATTTAAATTCCATCATTTGTTGTGGCGGGATTCGAATCCAGGTCCCCAGAGCATTAGCTGAATTTCTGGATTAATAATCTGGCAATAATACCACTAGACCATTGTCCTCCCCTCTGCACCAACTCTCTCCAATAGAGCATCTTATCCAGACCCCATCCCCATAACTCCATGTATTTATCCCTCAAATCCTCCTAACCCTCACATCTTTGGACACTGAGGGACAATTTAGCATGGCCAATCAATCTACCCTGCACATCTTGGACTGTGGGAGGAAACCAGAGCAGCTGGAGGAAACCCACTCAGACATGGGGAGAACATGCAGACTCCACACAGACAGTGACCCAAGGCCAGAATTAAACCCAGGTACCTGGCGCTGTGAGGCAGTAATGCTAACCACTGTGCCACCGTGCCGCCCAGTTTGTAAAAATGTAACCTAAACTGAGATATTATAGGGTAAATTTCACCTTCAAATACTAGGTCGAATGGGAATCAGAAATGCTAAAGATTTTCTAACATGAACCTAACTTGCCTTGAACTCACCCACATATGAAGGAGCAGGAGTCCAATCCACTGTCAGGAGCTGGGGCGGTCATTGAAACCTTTTAATGAAACTGTGTATCTCCATTTTAACAATTTTTAACTCATGTTGGCCAAGTTTTCTGGGTTTAAGCTAACTCGGTAGGTAGATGAAGGACTGGACTGCAAAGTGAATGCAATTACTGTACTGCTTGTGGGCCTGGAGGGGCAGAAATATTTCCTCCAGGCCCAAAAAGCTGAACTACAAACAGTACCCCCCCTCCACAATCTTTCCAAGACCACCCTGATATCCTTGACCCATCAGCATTCACCAATCCCACCAATCCCCCACTGCGCCCTGTCATCCTCCCCCCCCCCACCCCACCCCCCCCAACCCAGTATTACTTCCCCCTCCCCCAAACCACATTCTAACCAAGTTTGATAAAATTGTTTCTCTTTAAAAAAAAACTAGGGATCCTGGACTTCAATAGAGGAATAAAGTTCAGAAGTAGGGAAGTTATGATGAAACTTTCCCCAATGCAGGTTCAAATTCAAATGGAGTATTAATTCCAATTCTGGGCATCGCACTTTAGGAAGGATGAAGGCTTAAAAGGAGGATGCAGATTTATAGGAATGGTTGTGGGTTGAAAGATTCAGTTTTGCGGATATATTGGAGAATCTGGGCTTGTTCACCTTTAAAACAGAGAATGTTGAGAGAAGGTTTGATAGAAGCATGCAAAATCATGAAGTATCTAAACAGAGTAGATGGGGAGAACTGTTCCCATTGGTGGAAGGGATAAGAGCCAAAGAACATAAGTGGATTAGCAAACGAACCAATGTCGACGTGAGGAAAAGTTATTATTACGCAGCGACTGGTTAGGACCTGCAATGCACCATCTGAATGATTAGTGGAGGCCAATTCAACTGCAGCTTTCAAAGGAGAATTACATAAGTAATAGCATAAAGATTTCCAGAGTTGTGGTAAATGAGACTAACTGAATTGTCCAGAGGGCTAGCATGGACTTGACGGGCTGAATAAATGCCTTTGGTGCTGTAACTGGCTTTATGAAGCCACATAATCACAGAAACTCCACTCCCGCAGCCATATTCTATCTTCTCACCCCATCCCTGAAATCTCTCCCAATCCCTTGGCCCCCGCTTTCCTGGATAAAAAGTCATTACAATGGAGAATGAGGTGCTATTGAATGCAAGCTGTGAAAAATAGGTGAGCAACAATTTCCGGGGGAAGCGTTGCTCATCTCGGGGATTTGGATGAGATGGTACGTGTATGAGGATGTAGCCTAAGAGGATCATGAAGGGGCGGCACGGTGACACAGTGGTTAGCACTGCTGCCTCACAGTGCAAGGGACCCGGGTTCAATTCCAGCCTTGGGTCACTGTCTGTGTGGAGTTTGCACATTCTCCCTATGTCTGCATGAATTTCCTCCGGGAGTTCCGGTTTCCTCCCACAGTCCAAAGATGTGCGGGTTAGGTTGATTGGCCATGCTAAATTGCCCCTTAGTATTAGGGGGACGAGCAGGGTAAATAGATGGGGTTAAATAGATGGGGATGGGGCCTGGGTGGGATTGTGGTCGGTGCAAACCAAATGGCCTCCTTCTGCACTGTAGGGATTCTATGATTCAATGCAGAGGACACCAGATGGATGATGGTTTGTCTGGTAATGGAATAGTGAAGGAAATATGTGAGCCTATGTGTTTAAAGTTTATTCATTACTGTCACAAGTAGGCTCACATCAACACCGCAATGAAGTTACTATGAAAATCCCCTAGTCTTCACACTCCAGTGCCTGTTCGGGTACACTGAGGGAGAATTTAGCATGGCCAATGCACCTAACCAGCACGTCTTTCGGACCGTGGGAGAAAACTGGAGCACCCGGAGGAAACCCACGCAGACACGAGGAGAACGTGCAGTCTCCGGACACACAGTGACCCAAGCTGGGAATCGAACCTGGGTCCCTGCTGTGAGGCAGCAGTGCTAATCACCATGCTGCCCTGTGTCATGATGAGATTGAAGAATGACGATGGACATGGGGCAATCGAGCTAACAACTGTGCCACTGTGCCACCCCTAGTATACGTCCAATTTGAAATTCTAATTAATCTTTCCCGGCTCAAAATCTTTAACTATCATTCATGGAGCTTCAAGAATTTTACAGTATTTTTTACAATAAGAAAATGCAGCTTAGTGGAGGAACAATTGATTCAAATACCCTACATCCCTTCTTCCAGTTTTATATAGTGACAACATTAATCCTGTATTTTGTGTAAATTGGATTTGTGTATTCTCAATTATCTTGTCTGAATTTGACTCCAGATCAGACGTGTTTCACATCCCCGAATATTTTCAACTGCTGGAAAAACTACATTAAAAACTAACAATTCCCTTAAGTTGTAGATATTTACAGTCATAGGTCAATAGCTTTGAAAATTGAAACTCAACCGGTCATGCATAAAGTGATGTGCTTATGAATACAAATATATGCATTAAAACATTTAAATGCAAAATACTTCACAGAAAAATTGAATTGTTTTCAAGGCAGCAATTCCAATCTCATTGCAAAGACCCCTCGGTGTTCATTTGATTGTTTGAATCAATCATTTTATTTTTTGCCCCTCAAGTCTTTATTTGTTCTCCACCTCTGGAATTCTAATTTTGAACCGCTTAGTAGCGTTCTGCTTCTTGCATTAAATTCACATTTTTTTGAAATTGGTCAGTGTGGTGGTTTTCCCTTGAAGGACAACACAGCAGAATAGAGTCACCTGACTTGAGGGACCGACTGAGAATGGGTAATCGCCCCAGGGGGTGGAGTCCTACCTTCGGCAAAAGACTTGTAGAAGGCATGTAGGGACTGGGGCAACCGTGGAACACACATTTTGAGCCTGTTCTGCTATTCAAGTGAATCATAGATTTGGAGGCAGATTCATTGAGGATAAAGTATTAGCCTGAATATCAGCAAAAATTCTACCTCTTCGTATATAGTCAAGGGATCATTAGCCGAATAGAGAAATGAGGTCTGCTTTCCTGCCACAATTTCTTGAATTGCTCCTTGATGGAGCATTGGCACCAATTTTGTGCTCCTGATGCAATCTGTGAGCATGCACCATTACATCCTCACTTTTAGATTTTACAATGTTAATCAGCGAAACAGTGAGAAGACTAGCTACTCAAAGGGTTCTTTCAGCATGGATTTCAAATAGTTGCTTGGAAGCATTCATATTTTCCAATCTATTCCAGTGCAGTACTGAGTAAATGCTGAACTGTCAGAGGTGCTTTTTAATCAAATGAGCCATTAAGGCAAGGGTCAGTCTGTCCTCTCAGGTAGACATAAAAGATCCAATGGCACTGTTTGAAGTCATAACTTGGAGTTCTCCAATTGTACCGGCTATCGTTTATTCTTCAGCCAGCATCTAAATGTGGATAAACTAGTCATTTATTTATTGCTTGTCTGTTCCAAATATCTGCTTTCAGTGCGTGCGCAAAATGGCTGCCACGTTCTTACACTGACTCCACTTCATAAAGTAGTTCAGTGGCTGTCAATGGCTGTAAAACATCGTGGGCCTTCTCAAAGTCACGAAAGATGCTGAATAAATGCAAGCCTTTCCTTCTATGGAATGCTTGTCTCTCTCTGGATGGCATTTTCCCGTCCCGCCTGCCGCAGGATTTGTAGTGGGCGGGACACGAACCATGCAAAGATCTGTTGACCTCGGCGGGGTTTTCTGGTCTTGGGGCGAGCGCGGCTGGAAAATCCCACCCTCTCTCTTTCTCTCCCTCCTCAGCTTTAAAATGTAAAAAAATGGTACAGCAAAACTATGTACATTCTGTGTATTGAACCAACTATGGATCAATTTGACTCAGATAAAGCCCATGTAAATAATCTAATTCAAATCTCCTGCTACTTTTCAGTGTTCCTTCCCCCTACAACACCTATGTGACAATAGTTAAACACAATGTGACATTTGTTCTGCCTCAGGGTACAGGTGCAATGTAACAAGTCTCCCTTCACCCCAATTGCTGCATTTGTCAACATTTCCATTTTCTTTTGAACGCGGTGGCCAGTGTTAATTGATTTGTGGTTACTGAGGCATAATTGTAAGGCTTGACAGTATCAGTCATAACAGTCATGAATTATACAGAGATCTGGAATCTCTAACCTGTCCATGTCTCGAGGATAGATCGCAGATTTGACAGCAGTAGCTGCACGCACCACAGCTCATACATCCTTGAAGGTGTATTCTGTTGTGTAAACTTGCTCCTCCCACGAAGAGCTACATCTGTCACTGTGCCAAAGAACAATCCCCAAAGTAATTACCAACCTTTCAATTTCACCCCAGCCATCCAGGAAGCAAACAGAAGCAGCTTATTTGGTCATACAGCACTTCATGTGAATGGCCTGAGATTTATTTTGATCAAGGTTTTTATCTGAATGCATTTCCATGTGTGTAGCTGAGGAAGTGGATTTTAAGTTTAAAATTAATTTTCAATGCAGTAATCAGTGTATAAAATTTACAGGAAATGGCCATTTTACAAAAACGTGTGTTGACAGAAATATTTGTAAATTTTGTCGTCAATTCACCTCTTAAAGTTGATTATTCCTTTCTTATATATTCAATCTGAAGATGAAATTTAGAAATAACAGTCACGTGGTGTGTTAAGAATGATTCCTCATATAATAAAATTTAGGAGAAAAATTGTCCAGTCTTGGAGCATATCGTACTTTTGAAGCCAATAGTTTGTACTTTACAACCAGTAATGGTAAATAAATCCAATTTGTGGTAGATAACAGAAGATATGCTGATTCACAATTGTAATAACGAGAACTGAGTCAGTTAACCTTTGATAATGAGTCTGGTTCAGTTTCTCTGGTACTAACACAGCCAAAGTGACCCGCAGTCCCAACCAGCCAAGGAAAATATGCTGGCTGGACTCAGAGCACAGAGTTTAGTGAAAGAAATTTAAAACTTCAGGATCATTTTATTGGGTCTGCCACTTCAAGGAATTACAAGGACAGTTACGAGAAAAAAAAGTCAATAAAACGGCCTCTAAATCTGGGGTTCCAGTATGTTAAACCATTCTTCTCCCCAAAGGGATGAACATTTGTGGAAAGTGAATGGATCCCATCTGGGATACATTATCTTCCTCTTGATCAGTTACGGGGCCTTTGGATGGCCGACATAGGGCTCAGAGCAGCTCTCAGCTAAACATGAGTTTTATTGGAAATAGAAACAGAAAAATGCTGGAAAATCTCAGCAAGTCTGACAGCATCTGTGGAGAGAGAATAGAGGCAACATTTCGAGTCTAGATGACCCTTCGTCAGAGCTCTGACGAAGTTTTGTTGACCCTGGGTTCGGATCCCACTGCTACCTGGTTTGGATTTGCATTTTGGGGAGGCGATGGCCTAGTGGTATTGTCACTGGACTATTAATCCATAAACTCAGCTCATGTTCTGGAGACCTGGGTACTAATCCTGCGGCGGAAGACGGTGAAATTTGAATTCAGTAGAAACAATCTGGAATTAAGGATCTGCTGATGACCATGAAACTATTGCTGATTGTCAGAAAAAACCCACTGGTTCACTACTGTTTTTTGAGTTTTTAGTTTAGTTTATTTATTAGTGTCACAAGTTGGCTTACATTAACACTGCAATGAAGTTACTGTGAAAATTCCCTAGTCACCACACTCCGGCACCTGTTTGGGTACACTGAGGGAGAATTTAGCATGGCTAATGCACCGAACCAACACGTCTTTCAGACTGTGGGAGGAAACCGGAGCACCCGGAGGAAACCCACGCAGACATGGGGAGAACATGCAGACTCCACACAGCAGTGACCCAAGCCAGGAATCGAACCCGGGTCCCTGGAGCTGTGAGGCAGCAGTGCTAACCACTGTGCCACCATGCCACCCACCATGCTGCCTACTGTCCTCCAAAAGAAAATGAGAGCGTAATGTGTATAATTCCCAAGTAGCACTGGAATTCCCCCGGACTTGCTCCAAAACATTCTTTGGATTGGGAAAGGGACAAGCAGAAGACTCAGCCCATTTCCTTCAGTAGTTTCAGATTCCATTCATAATCTGCCTCCCTCACCATCCCACTCCTTTACTCACATGAACTCAGGAATTACATTTCTTCTGGAATGTCAATGGTATGGTTTCTTTTGAGTCTATGTGGCATTGAAGCAAAACAGTTTTCAACGCACAGTGACATCATGACAAAATAAAAGAGAAGTGAGCAGTAAACTTAAATCTAGTGCAGCGTTAATATACATGGACACCTTTCTCAGATAAAAAAATATAATGGAAGGTAAAGATCCAATTCAAAATAAATCCGCCCACCAATTGACCATAAGACCATAAGATATAAGATCCTTAGACAGCACCTTCCAAACCCACGACCACTTCCAACTAGAAGGTCAAGGGCAGCAGATAAATGGGAAGACCACCACCTGCAAGTTCCCCTCCAAACCACTCACCATCCTGACTTGGAAATATATCGCCGTTCATTCGCAGTCGCTGGGTCAAAAACCTGGAATTCTCTCCCCAACGGCATTGTGAGTCAACCCACAGAACATGGGCTGTAATGATTCAAGAAGGCAGCTCACCACCAGCTTCTCAAGGGCAACTAGGGATGGGCAATAAATGCTGATGTGGAGATGCCGGCGTTGGACTGGGGTAAACATAGTATGAAGTCTAACAACACCAGGTTAAAGTCCAACAGATTTATTTGGTAGCAAATGCCACTAGCTTTCGGAGCGTGCTGCTCCTTTGTCAGGTGGAGTGGGAGATGTGCTCACAAACAGGGCATACAGAGACACAAACTCAATTTACAGAATAATGATTGGAATGCTAATCAGGCTAATCAATGCTAATACAGCTAATCACGTCTTAAAGGTACAGACAATGTGAGTGGAGAGAGCATTAAGCACAGGTTAAAGAGATGTGTATTGTCTCCAGACAGGAGACAATCTCAGCAAGTGAGATTTTGCAAGTCCAGGCAAGTTGTGGGGGTTACAGATAGTGTGACATGAACCCAAGATCCCAGTTGAGGCCGTCCTCATGTGTGCGGAACTTGGCTATCAGTTTCTGCTCAGCGACCCTGCGGTGTCGTGTGTCGTGAAGGCCGCCTTGGAAAACGCTTACCCGAAGATCAGAGGCTGAATGCCCGTGACCGCTGAAGTGTTCCCCAACAGGAAGAGAACAGTCTTGCCTGGTATTGTCGAGCAGTGTTCATTCATCCGTTGTCGTAGCATCTGCATGGTTTCCCCAATGTACCATGCCTCGGGACATCCTTTCCTGCAGCGTATCAGATAGACAACGTTGGCCGAGTTGCAAGTGTATGTACCGTGTACCTGGTGGATGGTGTTCTCACGTGAGATGATGGCATCCGTGTCAATGATCCAGCATGTCTTGCAGAGGTTGCTGTGGCAGGGTTGTGTGGTGTCGTGGTCACTGTTCTCCTGAAGGCTGGGTAGTTTGTTGCGGACAATGGTCTGTTTGAGGTTGTGCGGCTGTTTGAAGGCAAGAAGTGGGGGTGTGGGGATGGCCTTGGCGAGATGTTCATCTTCATCGATGACATGTTGAAGGCTCCGGAGGAGATGTTGTAGCTCCCCGCTCCGGGGAAGTACTGGACGATGATTAACAGTAAATTGAGGGTACGTCACACAGATGATCCAACAACTTTTCTATTCTATTGAAAATGCTTCAGGAAATTAGTGCACAATGTAAAACGAAATGACTCACACAGTGGCATCTATAAGTATCAGAACATTTGGCGGATTGCTGTTATTAACACTGAAAATGTGCAGCAGCTAGGATAGAAAGATAAGCAGGCAGCCAGTATCTGATAGAAACAGAACTGCAACAAAAGGAAGGCGCAGTAAATAATTAAAAATAAATTACCTTTTTACATTTGGTCTTTGTACAGTGCTGAACTGAGGAAAAGTCTAATACAAGATAGATCAGCCTCTATATTAGTCAGCAGTCTTGTCAATCACAAAGCAGCTCTGTGTTTAACACAAAGTGCTATTCAGGCACATTTCCTAGTTTTCCAGCACTTGATCTTAACCTTAAACCTTGGGAGCACTCTTCAGGAAGTGAGTAATGTGAGAATGAAGTAAAAACTTCATTGATATTCTGAAAAATATCCTCTTGAGAAAATCATTAAGGTATAACTTTCACCTTCATGTGTAGTTCAATAAGTCTGTGCTTCTTACAAATTAATTTTGCTGACTAAACTAGTCACAGAAAATTAAAATAAATGATACGGATCTGTATTAGGTTAGCTAAGACGAGGTCAGCAAACCTCTGAAATGGCAAACATGCCATGGAGTTACAAATAACATTACTAATGGCCTTAGTAGCAAAGATTTGTTTTGACTTGAGCTGGGAGCTTGCATTTATTGCGAGTTGGCCACTGAAACACACCATGGTGTCAAGAAGAATTGATGCCATTATTCACTCCAATTCCATTTCAGCATTACAATCTTCCACTACTAAACCTCTGTGCTGATGTGAATCGCCTGTCAACATTGCTCGCTGAAAAGGGAAAAATAATCAGTGCATGCCTTAGTCTGGTAATTTAATATTGTCCAGCACGTGAGCGGATGCGGACAGCTCTCAACACAAACCTTGGGTAATCACATTCAGTTCAACTCATCCCAGTGCTGTTTAACCGCATGTGAATCCCCCAGTAGAATTCCTGCATTGACGGTTTATATGGGGAAATATCCGGCCTCATTTGCCCCGACATCGCTGCCAGCGAGAATGGAGAATTCGACGCTCAGCCAAATCTCCGTTCACTGCAGCGGAACTGGAGAATCCCAGCTGCGAGTGAGGTCGGAAAATTTGGCTGTATGTCTTTGTGACACACTGTAGCAATCTTTAGATTGAAGGGACTAGAATTCCAAAGGAACTTCACTGATCTCCCTCTGTAGCTTCTTTTACCATCTCCCTGAGGGGTCCGCCCATCTCTTGCTGGACATTTATTGGGAGGTGGGTAAACATCAGCTAGTTTCTGGGAGAGTGGGGGAATGTACCACAATCAAATAGAAATGACTGAACTGTTGAAAATTTGCTTTTTTTTACACTGTTAGTCATGCTCTAAAGCCACCATGAAAGCTGCCCCTTGCTGAATGAAGCATAATTAGGTTAGGTACATTGTCCATGCTAAATTCTCCCTCAGTGTACCTAAACAGGCACTGGAGTGTGGTGACTAGGGGATTTTCACAGTAACTTCATTCCAGTATTAATGTAAGCCTACTTGTGACACTAATAAATAAACTTTAAACTTTAGGTGTTTAACTGCATACCAAGTTCATAATTAGCTGGATAAAAGCAAATTACTGCAGAAGCTGGAATCTGAAACCAAAAGAGAAAATGCTGGAAAACCTCAGCAGGTCTGGCGGCATCTGTAAGGAGAGCTGACGTTTCGAGTCCAGATGACCCTTTGTCAAAGCTAAAAGGTACAGAAAGTGGGAGACATTTATACTGCAGGATGAGGGAATGAAAGATGAGTCATAGCCACAGAAACCAGGGGAAAAGGCTGCTAATGGCTGTCCACAGAGAGAATAAAGGGTGTGAATGGCCAAACGGCAGAGAAGCTGAAAGCTGTGACAGATGGAGATGTGGGGGGTGGGGGGGTCGGTAGGGTGGGGTGGGGGGGGGGGGCGTGGGAAATGGGACAGAAGTAGAATGTAGAAAAGGGTTGAGACTGGAAGGCACTTTACAGCCTTCCAGTCTCAACATTGAATTCAACAACTTCAGATGATTTGCTCTACCCCACCTCGGCCCCCTTTGTTTTCATTCTATTTTATTTAATTTTTTACTATTCTCTACCTTTTATTTCTTTATAGCTTTCTTCATTTTTCTTTCCCCCTCCCCCACTCTTTCCTTCCCCCTACTTCATCCCCCTTCCCTTGCCTTTTCTCCCCCCTCCCCCTTACCCTTTTCTATATTCTATCTCTGTCCAATTCACCCCCCGCTCCCCCAACATCTCCATCTGTCACAGCTTTCAGCTTCTCTGCCGTTTGGCCATTCATACCCTTTATTCTCTCTGTGGACAGCCATTAGCAGTCTTTTCCCCTGGTTTCTGTGGCTATGACTCATCTTTCATTCCCTCCCCCTGCAGTATAAATATCTCCCACTTTCTATGCCTTTTAGCTTGACAAAAGATCACCTGGACTCGCAACGTCAGCTCTTTTCTCTCCTTACAGATGCTGCCAGATCTGCTGAGATTTTCCAACATTTTCTCTGTTGGTTTCATAATTAGATGGATAGTTTCAATTTCCCAAAAATGGTAATTTTACATTTGTGGAATGTCAAATTTCTTCAATACAAGAAGTTCTCCGGTTCCAACGCACCCCTCCCTGATGAGCTCAATGCATTCTATGCCTGTTTTGAGCAAGAGGTCAGCGAGAGCATGCCCTCCATCCTGGAAGCCTTGTTTGAACCGATATTTGGAGTCACCATTGCAGATGTCAGAGCAGCTTTCTCGAATGTCAACCCACGGAAAGTGACTGGCCTGGATGGGATCCCCAGATGAGCACACAGATCCTGCGTGGATCAGCTGGCGGGAGTATTCGCAAACATCTTCAACCTCTCTACCTGATAGAAGTCTACAAGATTATGAAGGGCATGGACAGAGTGGATAGTCGGAAGCTTTTTCCCAGGTTGGAAGAGTCAATTACTAGGGGACATAGGTTTAAGGTGCGAGGGGCAAGGTTTAAAGGAGATGTACAAAGCAAGTTTTTTACACAGAGGGTGATGAGTGCCTGGAACTCGTTGCCAGGGGAGGTAGTGGAAGCGGATACGATAGTGACTTTTAAGGGGCGCCTGGACAAATACATGAATCGGATGGGAATAGAGGGATATGGTCCCCTGAAGGATAGGGGGATTTTAGTTCAGTTGGGCAGCATGGTTGGTGCAGGCCTGGAGGGCCGAAGGGCCTGTTCCTGTGCTGCAATTTTCTTTGTTCTCTTTGTTCTTTGTTCTCTCTTTACAACAATCTGAGGTCCCTATCTGCTTCAAGAAGACGACCATCATTCCAGTACCAAAGAAAAGCCAAGCAGCGTGCATTCATGACTATCATCTGGTGGCTCTGACATCCATCATTATGAAGTGCTTCGAAAGGCTAGTCATGGCACGAATGAATTCCAGCCTCCCGGACTGCCTGGATCCACTACAGTTCAGGTACCATTGCAACAGATCCACAGCAGACGCCATCTCCCTGGCCCTGCACTCAACCCTGGAACACCTAGATAACAAAGACACCAATGTCAGAATCCTATTTATTGACTACAGCTCAGCCTTCAACACCATTATTCCTATGAAACTCATCTCCAAACTCCATGGTCTGGGCCTCGGCTCCCCCCTCTGCGACTGGATCCTGAACTTCCTAACCCACAGACCACAATCAGTAAGGATAGGCAACAACTTCCATGATCATGCTCAACACCGGTGCCCCACAAAGCTGTGTTCTCAGCCCCCTACTATACTCCTTATGTACCTATGACTGTGTGGCCAAATTCCCCTCCAACTCGATTTTCAAATTTGCTGACGACACTACCATAGTGGGTCAGATCTCAAACAATGACGAGACAGAGTACAGGAATGAGATAGAGAATCTGATGAACTGGTGCGGTGAAAATAATCTCTCCCTCAATGTCAACAAAATGAAGGAAATTGTCATTGACTTCAGGAACCGTAGAGGATAAAATGCCCCTGTCTACATCAATGGGGACGAAATAGAAAGGGTCGTGAGCTTCAAGTTTTTAGATGTCCAGATCACCAACAACCTGTCATGGTCCCCCCCATGCTGACACTATCGTTAAGAAAGCCCACCAACGCCTCTACTTTCTCAGAAGACCAAGGAAATTTGACATGTCGTCTACGACTCTTACCAACTTTTACAGATGCACCATAGAAAGCATTCTTTCTGGTTGTATCACAACTTGGTATGGCTCCTGCTCTGCCCAAGACCGTGAGAAACTACAAAAGGTCGTGAATATAGCCCAATCCATTATGCAAACCAGCCTTCCATCCATTGACTCTGTCTACACTTCCCACTGCTTCAGCAAAGCAGCCAGCATAATTAAGGACCCCCACGCACCCCGGACATTCTCTCTTCCACCTTCTTCCATTGGGAAAAAGATACAAAAGTCTGAGGTCACATACCAACCGACTCAAGAACAGCTTCTTCCCTGCTGCCATCAGACTTTTAAATGGACCTACCTTGCATTAAGTTGATCTTATCTGCACCTTAGCTATAACTGTAACACTACATTCTGCACTCTCTCGTTTCCTTCTCTATGATCGGTATGCTTTGTCTGTATAGCATGTAAGAAAACAATACTTTTCACTGTATATTAATACATGTGACGATAATAAATCAAATCAAATCAAATAGCATACTTCTAAAAAATCACAACATTAAAATAAAATATTTCTAAAGCTTGTTCATTTTCAGCTTTTATCTTAATATCTGTGTTTTTTATTCATTTGTGGGACATGGGTGTTGCTGGCTGGCCAGCATTTATTGCCCACCCCTGGTTGCCCTTGGAGGGCAGTTGAGAGTCAACCACATTGCTGTGGCTCTGGGGTCACATGTAAACCAGACCAGGTAAGGACAGCAGATTTCCTTCTCTAAAGGACATCTGTGAACCAGATGGGTTTTTTCCGACAATTGATAATGGTTTCATGGTCATCAGTAGATTGCTAATTCCAGGTATGTTTTATTGAATTAAAATTTCACCATCTGTCATGGTGGGATTCGAATGCTGGTCCTCAGAACATTAGCTGAGTTTCTGTTCTTGAGCCAGTAGGTACGTGACCTCAGACTTTTGTATCTTTTTCCCGATGGAAGAAGGTGGAAGGGAGTATGTCCGGGGTGCGTGGCGTCCTTAGTTATGCTGGCTGCTTGTCAGAGCCAGTGGGAAGTGTAGACAGAGTCAATGGATGAGAGGCTGTTTGTGTGATGGACTGGTCTTCATTCACAGCCCTTTGTACTTTCTTGTGGTCTTGGGCAGAGCAGGAACCATACTAAGCTGTGATACAACTAGAAAGAATGCTTTCTATGGTGCATCTGTAAAAGTTGGTGAGAGTCGTAGCTGATATGCCAAATTTCCTTAGTCTCCTGAGAAAGTAGAGGCGTTGGTGTCGGTACTCAGTAGCACATTTCTTGTACTTGTACATAGCTTATTAGCTACAATAAATAGATAGTTTAGTTACTTGGTGGTGCCACTCCTTTGAGATATCTCAGGAAGTTTCATAGAATCCCTACAGTACATTCGGCCTATCGAGCCTGCACCAACAACAATCCCACCTTTGCCCTCTCCCTGGAACCCCACGTATTTATCCTGCTAATCCCCTTGACTTTAAGGGGCAATTTTAGTTTGGTCAATCAGCTTTGGACTGTGGGAAGAAACCAAAACACCCGGAAGAAACCCACACAGACACGGGGAGAACATGCAAAACTGTTCACAGACAGTCACCTGAGGCCAGAATTGAACACAGGTCGCTGGAGCTCTGACGCAACAATGCTAACCATTATGCCACCATGTCACCCAGGAAAATTTGGTGGTTTTTTTTTCCCACCAGCCACCAGAAAATACTCCACATTCCCACCCCGCCACAGCACTTTATCGCCAAATGGAAGAATTCCCCCATGGTTTTACTGCTGACTGCAAAGCCCAAGCGATTGTGTACATTTTCCAGAATGGCAATGATGGACTCATAAACCCTCAATGTCAATGCATTTAAAACATGACATTGTTATAACTTAAATTGTGAAACCACCTGTTCTTCTACTTCAAATATCAATCCCCTTTGATTTATGCTTCCATCATCTAAAGAGTTCCATTAAAGCACCTTGATCTTAGATCATATCGAGCTCCATGTCAGCGAAGATTAAGGAACGTTTAACTGAAGGCTAAGGCTCTGAACTAGACTGCAGCTCAACAGAAGAAAATCCTGACAGACTTTCCTTATCTGCACCAGAAGGAGGATGTATATATCACTCACCTGATGAAGGAGCAGCACTCCAAAAGCTCATGATTCCAAACAAATCTGTTGGACTTTAACCTGGTGTTGTGAGACTTCTTAGGATGTATTATAGATCAATTAAAAGTAGGCTCATGCTTCGCCCACACCAAAGCCACCCATATGCTAGAAAATGGGATAGCAGTGAAACAAAAGGTGTTCAGAAGAAAGGACTCATTCATTGCTCCACCAACCACCACACCTCCTACCCTTCCAAAGTTTGTCCAATTTAATTTTTGAGGGAGCATCAAAATGGCTGCCAGTGTTGTCTCCCCAAGATTGTCTCCCTCCTCCAAATTAGATTGTCATTCATCTCAGTTTAAGGAGGTATATTACGGGTTCCGGTTTCCATACGCTAGAAATAATCGCTCTTGAAACTCAAATGCTGGAACTTCATCTGTCAGAATTTTCCGTCCCCGATCATGACAGGTGTCATGGTGGCATGAGAGTTAAATCTGATGTGAAGACCCAAAATGGCTTTTCCAATTACATAAAACGCTATGGCGCTTGTGCCTTTCAGCCTTCAATGGCAGAGCACATTGCCGACTGAAGAGAGATTGAATAGTTTAGGCCTATACTCTCTGCAATTTAGAAGAATGAGGGGAGATCAAATTGAGGTATACAAGATGATAAAAGGTATGGATAAAGTAGATGCGGAGCAGACGCTTCCTCTTGTGGGGCATTCTAGGACAAGAGGTCACAGTCTTAGGATAAGGGGTAGCAAATTTAAAACAGACTTGAGGAGAAACTACTTCTCCCAAAGAGTTGTGAATCTGTGGAATTTGTTACCCCAAAGTGCAGTGGAATCTGGGACAGTGAGTAAATTTAAGGAGGAGTAGACAGATTTTTAATTGATAATGGGTTGAAGGATTATGGGGAGAAGGCAGGAAAATGCGGATGAGGAGCACATCAGCCATAATCGAATGGTGGAGCAGACTCGATGGGCCAAATGGCCTAATTCTGCTCCTATATCTTATGAACTTATGAACCCATGAACTGTTGAATGGCGTGACTGTAATTAGCATAACTCAGCATCTCATTAGGGCACCTGCTCACCAGAATTATCCCTCCCATGCCAGATTCAGAGCTCTCGACGGGGTGATGTGTTTCAGAACAGGATTTAAACAACACACAACTAGCAACCTGCACTTCTCTCCTGACTCGGAGGGCAGTTCGCGTATTTTGCATCGCTCAGCATTCACAGGGATCACCGCCAGGTACCCCAGGCTGCACCACATCACTTTCAGGGGGATCTCATGGGCAAGTCTGAACCTATCACAGCTAGGAGAAGGTGGAGGTGGCTTTGACTGTGCTGCATTGGGGAAGAGGGGCAAGGGGGGTGATGCACAGACAAGACTGAGTGGAGGGAAGGAACTGCAGAGCAGTCGCTCCACTAGGGGCAACAAGCAGCGAAGCCCGCACTCAGACACATGACTAGGGGACGGGGCACGAAAGGACCACTCAACTGAAATAGCAGGAATCAGGTGAGCCTGTTGATAATTTCATAACAAAACTGAAAAATGCAATCAGAAAATGTAAATTCAAGGGCACAGATGAAAGGTTACTGCCATTATGTTAACTTTCCTCGTACACATAAGTTGGAAATAATATCAAAATGCTGGTGCTAAACTGAGTGTATTTCTTTCAGCTCTCCGTGGGGCTGGTGAGCTGATGGACTGATACTTTAGTACCCAGCACATAACTGCATTGCAGCAGTAAAATGTGGCACTCCAGGATATACATTCACATAACAATTAGTTCCTGCTGTGCTTCCTGCCAGTGCAAGATGGCTGTGCAAGATGGCCACCAATACCTGTTTGTGCATGCGCACTAGTTCATGTGTGCACTGAATCCAGATGGCATTATTTGCAGGAGATAATAGTCCCTGCTCGATCTGATTCAGATCCTGAAGCCATCCATCCAGTTTCTGAGACCCATAGCAGTCAGGCAGACGGCTTCCCCACAGTATCCAGGGTTCGGGATGGGGAGGGAGGGGAGGCTTCTGATCCATCCGGTGACGGACATAATTCCATTCACGGCTCTGCTTCCCCATAGAGAAAGTGTTAACGTGGGTGGAAGCTGTCTGAGGCAGAGATTTGTCCAAACTGCTCTGAGATTGTCTTCAAGTGGGAGGAGTGCAGTGCACTACACAAGAGATCCAGCCAAACCGCATTTGGTTTTCAAATTGGTTTTGGATGAATGCAAGTTGATACACTTACTCAATCCTGCTCTGTTAAAAGGACATTGCTGCCCAGCTGTGATGATTTGAACAACGCCACCTTTGGTCCTGGTTGCTGCCTACTGTGTCACTCCAAATGACAACACGGAGCAACATGCTTGAACTGCTCAGACGGCACGATGACACAATGGTTAGCACTGCTGCCTCACAGCGCCAGGGACCCAGGTTCGATTCCCGGTTTGGGTCACTGTCTGTGTGGAGTTTACACTTTCTCCCATGCCTTCATGGGTTTCCTCCGGTGCTCCGGTTTCCTCCCACACTCCAAAGATGTACGGGTTAGGTCGATTGGCCATGCTAAATTGTCCCTTAGTGTAAGGGGGACTAGCTAGGATAAATGCATGGGGCTATGGGGATAGGGCCAGGGTGGGATTGTGGTCGGTGCAGACTCGATGGGCCGAATGGTCTCCTTCTGCACTGTATGATTCAATGCTCAGGCATGGAGCATGCACGCCACTGGCAGGAAACACATCCTTATGAGGAATATAACAATATAACAGGAGCCAAGTCAACGTCCTGCTTTTTTTAAATGAACGAGCTGCCTTGGAGTGCCTGGTGGACTCTTGAAGTTCACCAGCTGCATACAAATGAGGCCTGAACATTAAAATGTTTTGGGCTTGCTCATGGATAGATGGATCTTACCCAACATTTGCAAAGTTCAACAGCCGGAGGTGGATTGTTGCGGACACGATGGCCGAAACCCTACACCATTGACCGCCCCAATTCCAGGACGGACGAGGTTCCTCGAACAGAAATTTCCATTGGCCTCGGGCAGGATTTTATGATCTCGCCCGAGCGAGGCCATAAAATCACGTCCAATGGGTCAGGCTGTTGTTCCTATCTTGAATTCTGCTCTGTTGTGGGCTGAGTTCAGAACCAAGCCAACAGCATTTGGGCAGTTGGACATCTGCCTGGTTTGTACACCAGAAAAACAAAACACAATCCATTAATTTCAAATCTTGTTGACAATTATTTCATTCCGATACCATCTGATGCTGTCTTTGAGTTTGTTCCTCTGGTCACTCCAATTGTAACTAAATCCATCAACTACAATTTCCTATTTGCCTCTGTAAAGCAGCATTCCTTTCCCCTTTTGACTATCTGCAAAACAGTTCAAGGAATACTATGAGGAGACTAGCCAATTCCAGTTTCCCACCTACTATGAGACTCCATACTCAATAGGCTGCCGATTCAGCCTGAAAAGGTTTGCAAAAATCTCTGTCCCCAGTGATACTTCTTAAATGTAACTGTTGTCTTCCCACGTATAACCTTTCTAAGATAATTTTCCCTGTATTCTGAGGCCTTCTCTGTTAGCAGTTCAAATCCTGGGCCTGGGTTTCTGATATGGTGCAAGCTCAATGGATCTAACTGAGGAAATTGGTGGGTCAGGACATGGAAGTCAGAGCCGATGTGCTGGTTTTAAATTTTGCCCTGAATTCCGTTTGAAATGAGGAAGGGTGTATGTTGTACTCACTAGGATCACGCAACTCATTAAATTGTTGGAGTCCCACCTATGTAATCCCTCTTCGGCAACGGGGTCAGCTGAGCTCTGAGTTTAATGTACTTCATTTCTACACAACTAATCTGCATGGATCTTACCCAACATTTACAAAGCTCGACAGCCAGGAGCGTATTGTTGCGGACGCGATGCGTTAGACAGCTGTTGTTTCCAACTCGAATTCTGCTCTGCTGTGGGCTGAGTTCAGAACCAAGACACATTAAAAAAAACTGCTTCAAGTAGCAACAGTTCTGCAAAATATATGGGGCATGAATCAGAATGACTGAAATGCTGAACCATCAGTTGGCAGCTTTCCTGCTCTGCATATATTAACAGATGCTGGAAGGAGCAATAGGAGTCCAAGTGCTGTCAACAGCAGTCCATTTGAGTTAGTCTGTCCAAGAGAGCCTGGGAGTCATAGACAAGTGATGCCTCACTATGATTACATTGGTGTTGTTGGCTCTGATGGTACGTCCAGCAAGATGCTGTTAGCTGGGGATGAAATTACAATTAGCTGGGTGACTTCTCACACAATATTAGGCTTCTCGGTTGATATCCAAAACGGCTTTCCCAGCCCCGCCATGGCGGCGAAGGCAGCTCGCCATTGGCCAGTGGCAGGATCTTGCGGTCATGCCAGTATCTATGGTGTTTTCAATGGCTTGCCTGTTCCGCCACTGGGGGTCTTCCACAGAGGGTCACTTTCAGCGTGATCCAGAAGATTTGTCATACTTGAGACAGCTCAATGATATAAACCCTAATCTGCAGCTTTAGGATTCAAGAGCTATTGTTGGGGATTATCTCTGCTCACTAACTAATTAAATTTGGCTAGAACACCAGAGATGACTCCCCTGAACCTTCTGTGAAATGGTGCCATGAGGTCTTTAACATTCACCTGAAAGGACAGAAACAGCCTCAGTTTAACAGCTAATCTAAAAGGCAGTGCTGTGTTCAATAGTTTGATTGATCTGTAATTGCTTGTGTTATTCTGTTAACTGATCCTTGTCAACTATAAGATATACAGCACACTGACAAAGACATAAAAAATTGGTAACAAGGATGATTCAGATAAGTTTAATTTTATCAGCTCCAGAACTACGGGCAGAATTTTATGAAGAAAATTCTAAGTGTCCAGCTAGCGTGAAAATGGGAGAGTTGCAAATCCATTTTTTTAGACAAGATTTTACTCCCAATCTTATATGCACATAGTGCTTGAAAAAAAGTGGGCTAGACTGTTTCTAGCTACGTGTGGCAGTGGGAAGAGCATAACTCACCACCCAGCCTGACCAGGCAGCAGAGAGAACTATTGCGCATGTGCAGACCTCTGTGGGTGCACATGCGCAATTCGAACAGCAGAGACCTGACAGAGAGAGCGAGAGACATGTCAGGCCGCTGCTGCTGCTGCAGCCAGCCTCAACTCAGCTCCCCCCCAGAAATCACTAGGGTTCGCAGGCGACCGCAAGCCCCACACTGCTGAAAACATAGCTCCCACTGCCATTACCCTCACCTCACCTCTGGAATTCAACTCTTTTGGCCATGTTCGGACCAAGGCTGTAATTGTAATATAAGGATTGGTACATATAGGGTTAACATGGGACTGAGTACAGTACTGCCCACACAATGTAAAAGAGCACATGTTTGTCTAGTGTTGGACAGAGCCGTGTGCACAAGCAAGCATTGGAGACAGCGCCAAGCTTGAACCCTTTACTTTATATACGTGCATCGTTCTTGCAGTGAAAAATTACATATAGTTAACTTACTTAAGACTACAAGGACTTAATTAAGATCTACTGAATGGTATCCAACCCCTACAATGATAATGAGGTCAAGAGCTGAGTGACCATGGCAGAACCCGAACTAACTATCAGTGAGCAGTTATTGCTGTGTAAGTGCCACTTGATAACACTGTCAACGACACTTTCATCACTTTGCTAATAACACCAAGCAGACTGATGGGGTGGTAATTGGCCGGGTTGGATTTGTCCTGCTTTGGTGGACAGGATATATCTCGGCAATTTTGCACATTGCCGGGTGGATGTCAATGTTGTAGCTGTATTGCAACAGCTTGGCTAGGGGCGCGGGTAATTCCTCAGCACAAGTCTTCGGAACTATTACTGGAATGTTGTCAGGTCCATAGCCTTTGCAGCATGCAGCGTGTCTTTAATCATTTTCTGGTGTGCCGGGCTCCCCCATCATTGAGGATTGGGATATTTGTGGAGCCTCCTCCTCCAGTGAGTTTGTAATCTTCTGAGTAAAACAATCAATTAAACTGAAACAAAATAACTGAGGGACAAAAGAAAAGAAAAGCCCCTTAAAGGGATATTGCAGAAAAGAAACAGAATCTCAAAAGAAAACTTAAAAAACGTTGAAGCAAAATGTGATCAAGCCAGTGAGCTTGTGGACAGCCTGCTGCATTTTGAATATAATAAAAGGGTCAGGGAAAAGCTAGGCTTACAATTGCTATTTGACATTATTTATATGGACGAATTTACTAGCTGCTCAGCTAGTGAATGAAGTATTGTTTGTTATAAGTCCTTGGTCACCCATCTTTGAGTCTTGGGGTGGCACGGTGGCACAGTGGTTAGCACTGCTGCCTCACAGTGCCAGGGATCTGGGTTTGATTCCCGGCTAGGTTCACTGTGCAGAGTCTACATATTATCTCTATGTGTTTCCTCTGGGTGCTCCGGTTTCCTCCCATTGTCCGAAAGACGTGCTGGTTAGGTGCATTGGCCATGCTAAATTCTCCCTAGGTGTACCTGAACGGGCTAGGGGATTTCCACAGTAACTTCTTTGCAGTGTTAATGTAAGCCTACTTGTGACACTTATTAATAAACTTAAACATTAAGCTTCTACATATCCCATTAGAGTGATGGTAGTGCCACACAACAAAATGAAGGGTATCCTCAATGTGAAGATGGGGCTGCATCACCACAAGGACAATGCGATGACCACTCCAAGCTATATTGTCTTGAACAGATGCACCTGCAACAGCTCGATTGGTGAGGAAGAAGTCAAGATCATTTTTCCCTCTTGTTGGTTCCCTCACCACTTGCTGGAGAACCAGTTTAGCAGCAATGTTCTTTAGGACTCCATCAGCAGTGGTGCTACCAAGGTACTCTTAGTGGTGGACATTGAAATCCTCCATCTAGAACACATTCTGAGCCCTCGTCACCCTCAGTGTTTCTTCCAAGCAAGAGGTGTCCAACATGGGAGAGTACAAATTCATCAGCTGATGGGGGGAGAGGTGGGGTGGGGTTTGGTGATAAGTAGCAATCAGCAGGAGATTGTCTCGCCCATGTTTGGCATGGTGCCATGAAACTTCATAGGGTCTGGAATCAATGTTAAGTGCTCCCAGGGCAATTCCCTCCTAACTGGACACCCTATGCCACCATTTCTGGTGGCTCTGACCTGATGGTGGGTCAGGATATACCCAGGGATGATGATGCTGGAGTCCAGGACATTGTCTGTAGGGTATAATTCTGTGAGTATGATTATGTCAGGCTGTTCCTTGAAGAATCTTTGAGACTAGTCCCAATTTTGGGACAAGTCCTCAGTTTTTTTAAAGTTTATTTATTGGTGTCATAAGTAGGCTTAAATTAACGCTGCAACAAAGCCATTGTGAAAATCCCCTAGTCACCACACTCTGGTGCCTGTTCAGGTACACTGAGGGAGAATTTAGCATGGCCAATGCACCTAACCAGCATGTCTTTTGGACTGTGGGAGGAAACCAGGAGCACCCAGAGGAAACCCACGCAGACACAGGGAAAACGTGCAGACCCCACACAGACAGTGACCCAAACCGGGCATCGAACCTGGGTCCCTGGCGCTGTGAGGCAGCAGTGCTAACCACTGTGCCACAACGATAGGAAGAAGGACTTCGTAGGGTTTTCAGGACTGGGTTTGCTTTTGTCATTTCCAGTGGTTTGTCCAGTTTCATCCCCTTTTAGACTTTGGAGCAGTTTGATACAACTGAGGTTTCCAAGACATTTCAAAGGGCTTTTAAGAGTCAACCACATTACACGGGGCAGGATTCTCCAATCTTGTTCACCCAACCACCGCTGCCAATGAGAATGAAGGATTTGGGGCCCAGCCAAAATTCCAGCCACTGCAGCGAGACCAGAGAATCCGAGCCATGTGCGAAGTCGGAGAATTCCACCCTGTGGGTGAAGGCACATGTAGGCCAGACTGGGTAAGGATGGCAGATTTGTATCCCTAAAAGAACATTGGATAACACAATGAGAGGGATTCTCTGCCTCCACCCAGCGGCATGTTTCTCGGTGGCAAGAGGCAGCCCAGAATCTTCTGGTCCCACCCCGATCTTAGGGATTTACCAGCCACTGAGAAACCCGCGACATAGATGTGCAAGCGGCAGGCCTGGAAGATCCAGCCAGCGAGAAGGGCAGGTAAGTCCCACTCAATCAGTGGGATTTTATGGCCTCGCTCACCCCGAAACCATAAAATCCCACCCGAGGTCAACGGACCTTCCCGTGCTCCGCCCCTCACCTGCTCTAATTCCCACGGCGGGCAGGCCGGTAAAATTCCGGCCAATGTGTTTTTACAGCAATTGGAGATGATATCATGGTCACCAATTCCAATATTTATTTGTAATTCCATATTTATTAATTGAATTTAAACCCCACCATCTGCCAGGGTGGGATTTGAACAGGTGTCTCCAGAGCATCAGCCTTGACCTCTGGATTACAAGCCCAGTATCATTACATTACCACCTCCTCAACTGCTTCACCACTGGGGGCCGTCCCATCAACTGCCTGGGACTTAAGTTCTGGAATATCCTCCCTAAACTTCCTTGTCCCTCTACCTCACTATCCTCCTTGATGGCTTTCCTTCAAACCTATTTATTTGATTATACACCGACCAACTGCCCTAATATCTCTTAATGCGGTTTGGTATCAAACTTTGATTTACAACAGCCCTGTGAAGCACCTTGGGACATTTTACCACATTAAAGGTACTATAACAAGTTAATGTTGTTGATGTTGTGTGTAATTTACCCCTGCATGGGAACAAAATGGCTGTTGCTTTCAATCACAGACGGGTTTATTTAACAATTTTGCAATATTCGCATGACTTGGCTTTTAGAGTTTCCATAAACAAGATGATTCTTCAAAGGACTTGCATGCATTACCGGAGTCTCCAGTGATTGTTCCATTGCGGGGGAGTCTGTACAGCTCATTTAATTCAGATGCTGCGCTCTTAAGTTCATTACTGGCTCTTCCAGGCTTAATATTGGTCTGTCATCTGCCATATTTAAAATATAAATGAATGTCAGATTATTGTCATCACACATAAAACATCTTCCTGCACGGCATGAGAGAGTTCGGGTGCGGGAGTTGCCCTTGTGTCTTCTCTGTCACATTGCTCTGACTATGTATTGATGGGCCTCTTGCTATGTACTCCCTGCTGGGGGCAATTTGACTTGGTAAAATGCAGATATCACTCTAAGAGGAGCCAAAGGCTCTCATTCCTATTAGTTCCTATTGTAGGAGTATCTTGGTAGAGCTTAAAGCACAATCCAGCATATTCCATTTTATTAGTGTTTCTTCTGCCACCCCCTCACCCCATCGAAGTTTGTGGGGTCGGACAGAGAGAGGACTGAGTTGAGGAGGGACTTCTTCACACGAAGGGTTGTGAATCTGTGGAATTCCCTGCCCAGTGAAGCAGTTGAGGCTACCTCATTAAATGTTTTTAAGGCAAGGATAGATACATTTTTGAACAGTAAAGGAATTAAGGGTTATGGTGAGCGGGCGGGTATGTGGAGCTGAGTCCACAAAAAGATCAGCCATGATCTTATTGAATGGCGGAGCAGATGCGAGGGGCCAGATGGCCTACTCCTGCTCCTAGTTCTTATGTTCTTATGTCCCCTTTTCGATCTTGCTCTGCCACTTTTCATTCGGCTCATGTCCAACCCTTGTTGCCCCTTGTGATGCCTTGCTCTTATATTGTGGCTTGCTGTCTTCTTGTCCCCTGGATCTTTTCCTTTTTAAAATATTCATGTTAGTCTTTTCTTGTGCAGGGTGATAGATGGGAGGGGGGTGGGGGGCGGTGGTTGAGGGCAGAGGTGTATGTGTGGGGGGCAGTGGAGGGGGGGTGGCGCTGAGAAAGGAAAGAGGGGGCTCTTTTCTTTTCCGGTATGTGGGTTACAAATACTGACCTTGCTAGTGACACTCACATCCCATGAAAGAATAAGAAAAATTCCAAGAGTTCCTTTGGTAGCTTCTCCAATTGCTGACAGGACTGCTGCCCTGCAATGTTGTGCAATTGGTTGATTCCTTAATTGCTGATAGTAGCCCTCTTCCAACTTTTTTCCAACATCAGATGGTGTGACACAAATTTCAGAGCATAATTCTCAGGAGGTTCTGCTTCACTTTTCATTATTGCTCACTGGCATCCAGTCTCCTTGGGTGGAATTGTTGTACACCCCAACCCTACTATCAGTGGGAGACATAGCAGGTGGGGGATGGGGGGGCAGACAATCACGTGGGAACTGTAACTTCGGTATTCCAATGGCTGCAATCAAGGGCAGGAACTTTATTTTTTATTCATACAAGGGATGTGAGTATCGTTGGCTAGGCCAGCATCTATTGCCCATCGCTTGAGAAGATAATGGTTAGCTCCCTTCTTGAACCTCTGCAGTCCTGACCATCGTGACAGGATAATGGTGGAGTGCCATTCCTGCCAGAGACCGTTGGGAAGCTCTTTTGCATCCCAGTGGTGGAATGCAAATGAATCCCCAAATGGAAATTGTCTCCCTGCCCACATTGTCACACTGGCCCCCACACGTCTCGACTAATGTGGCGTGCATATGTCAGAACTTACCTGGATGAAGGTCTGGGGCATTGAGGAAAGTGGAAGAAATGGCGGGAAGCCCCCAGCTACTTTGCACCCTTGAAGATCGCAGGATGGAGGGTGATGGGAGTAACTGTAGGAAGGGGAGGTAGTGGTATAGTGGCATTTTCACTATATTAGTCATCCAGACAGCCAGGCTATGGTGGACCAATTTTCAAATCCCACCATGGCAGAAGGTGAAATTTGAATTGAATAAAATCTAGAATGAAAGTCCAATGATGACCATGAGACCATTGTCGGAAAAACCCCTCTGGTTCACTAACACAACCAAAGTTAGTTTACACTACATTTATATGCTATGCCATGCTCTCAGCAAATATATAGCCTTGCAGTTAAAGGCTGCAAGAAAATTCCTCCCAACTATCATTAAGGCTCTGTTCTTTCTTCCTTACCAGAGACTTCCAGTGTGCTTTGAAAAGTCCTTTCACTCAGTCTCCTGAGTATCATCTAGGGAATCCTTGGTTTTTAAATCTCTACAATTCCCCTCTCTTCAAACAGGAAATCCATTCTCACCAGCATTCTACTTGACGGTTAACAAAAAAAACAGCTTTCCCTCTGGTTAAGTGGCAGCTATTGTTGGTCTGTTTTTACAAGTGTCTGTCTTTCTGAGTGTGAGAGTCTGTGATCAGCAAGATCAGCTGCTCTAGTTTGTGTCAAGGTGTGATACCTGACTCTTGAGTTTCTATGCATCTTAACCATTACCTCTGCCCCCATGTTAACCAAATCACATGGGCCTGGTTCTGGTAAACATTCAGCCAATTAACTCTGTTTCTCACCACAAATAGTGACTGAGCTGCTGAGTTCTTCGTGAATTTTTGGTTTTTATTTCACCCTAACCCTATCTGCATATCCTCCTATTCTTTCTCTTTCATAGAGTCATAGAGGTTTACAGCATGGAAACAGGCCCTCCAGCCCAATTTGTCCATGCCGCCCTTTTTTTAAACCCTAAGCTAGTCCCAATTGCCCGCATTTGGCCCAATTCCCTCTATACCCATCTTACCCATGTAAGATATACTTCATGTATTTATCCACTTTCCCTTTAAAGGCATGCATCATTTTTGCCTCAATTACATTCTAAACACACTTTGGGTAAGGAAGATTCTCCTGAATTCACCATGGATTTAGCAGTAACTATCTTACATTTATGGCCTCTATTTCTGGACTCCTCACAGCTGAACTGTGGCATGCTGGCACAGTGGTTAGCACTGCTGCCTCACAGCAGCAGGGCCCTGGGTTCAATTCCTGGTTTTGGGTCACTGTCTGTGCCGAGCCTGCATGTTCTCCTCATGTCTTCATGGGGTTTCCTCCCACTGTCCAAACGATATGCGGTTCTTTGCATTGGCCATGCTAAATTCTCCCTCAGTGTGACCAAACAGGCAACGGAGTGTGGCTACCGGGGGATTTTCACAGTAACTTCATCACAGTGTTAATGTAAGCCTACTTGTGACACTAATAAATAAACTTTAAATTTTGGATTCCAATTGTTTTCACAAATGACGGCAAAAAAAGACAGGAAAATGGAGCAAAAGTAAAACATTTTATAGATCATAGAAACATAGAAGATAGGAGCAGGAGGAGGCCATTTGGCCCTTCGAGCCTGCTCCGCCATTCATTACGATCATGGCTGATCATCCAACTCAATAGCCTAATCCTGCTTTTCCCCCATAACCTTTGATCCCATTCGCCGCCTCTTGAATATAGAAATTCAACACACACTGATCCACACACACTGTGAAATCTTACATGGATTTTCATAAAATTAAAGAATGATACAGCATGGAAGGAAGTCATCTTGTTTATGCTGTTTTTATTTATTTACTTCGAGTTGCAGCAAAGAATTGACTCCAATGATGATTCCACGTGCAACTCTGACATAAATTAAGCATTTATGTTATACGGCTACAGTCATTAGGATTGAACTGTTGATGGTGACTAATATTGCCACTGGAACCACAGACCTCATTGCTATAATGAACCTGTCTGCCTCTGCACATTTATCAAAGATATCCCACTTCATCCAGAGGACGCATGACAAGTCCCTTAATCTGAAAAAAAAATGCTTTGGGTAAGTTTTTATTTGCCGCATCATACTGGCGAGCATCACTATTAGTTCATGAGTAAAAAAACACTCGGTGTGGGATTGTGACAGAGTGTAAGTGCCCCTTCCAGGATATCACTCAGTAGCACATACGCAAAAATAAATGTACCCCCTCCAAATTCTTCTGCCTCCATCAAATGTTCACTGATGAAGACCAATAGCTCTGTAACATGTTGCAGCACAGAGAGAGAAAAAAAAATCTTGCCTTGCTGAATCTGACCACAGATTGCAAAACGATCAATTTGGAAAATATAAGTCTTATATAATAAATCATTTTAATTTAAAACAGATACAAATGCCAGGTCTAGACTCATTAATAATGATAAAAAGCAGGACCCTACAGGAATGAAACCTAAACTTAAGTCCTGTCAGTGTTTTTTTTTTATATTTCAAGTTCCTGTCAAGAGTTTAAATCAATTCTTGATCCAACAAATTAGCTACAAATCGCAATCTGATAAGAGCAGGTTTTCACGAACAAGGCAACTCTCTGTACTGACTTTTTCCCCCCAATTCTCTGCAGCATTAAATTTGTGTCTGCAGATAATCAATAACTTTACAAAAAATATTGGCTAAGAAATTGGCTCATGTGATGCCAGCGATGCAAAGGGTCAAAAATGGAATCTACTTCATGCCTGGAGATGTCTCGTAGACATTTAGCTCATTGACCTCATATAAATGAGGCCCAGGGTCCAATATCAGGTGTGCCTCAGCCTTAATCTAGCATAGGGATTGATCCTTGCATGCCGCCCTTAAGCACCCATGTTAGGCCTGAAAAATGGACACAGTCTTTCACATGTCTGGGCATTCTTTTTAAATCAGAAGAATGCAACAATAACCTGAAATAATCCATTTATTTTATGCACCACCTGCCAATATTAAACTTCAAATAACTTTGAAAAAATTACTCTGTGTTGTATTAGTTAAAAGTATATGACTATTAGAGAAATTTACTGCTCGGTGCAACATTAAGGATTCATACGATCAGGGCATATATGAATCACAGCCACTCCTATTAACAGCATTCAGCCTTTCAAAGGAATTGACTTTGTCTGAAGATTAATGACTGCTTTACCAAATACCAAGGCATAATTGTACTTTACACTAAATTGACCATAGTTCTGCTTAAGGTGGATAATGTTCCCAACGGCTTTTCCAGTGGCTCGATGAGTAAAAACAGAGGATATTCAGGAATTCAATTCAGCAAGATCACAGATTGAATCCCAGCTAAATAATAGGTGGGGCGGGGGGGGGGGGGGGGGGGTGGGGCGGTGGGGGGGGGGCGCGGGGGGGGTGCGGTCATTAATGTTGCCACTCCGAGGTTAGAGGAAAGGAAAAAAGTCCAACCCTGGTTGTATTATTCAGCAACCTCTGCTGAAAACTGCCAAGTCAGCAGTGATGTCTGAGGACAGCATATGTTCAGTTGTGATGCCCTCCCTCCCTCTATGGTCAAGTAATCTGTCAAAAATCTTTGTTTATGTTCACAAATAAAGCAAGTTCACATCAGATATTGGAGTGCTTTGACTTGATTTGATTTGATTTATTATTGTCACATGTATTGGTATACAGTGAAAAGTATTGTTTCTTGTGCACTATACAGACAAAGCATACCATTCATTGAGTACATAGGGGAAAAGGAAAAGAGACGGTGCAGAATATAGTGTTATGGTCATCGGAAGATCAACTGAATATAATTTACCATTTATCCATTTAGAAGTCTGATGGCAGCAAGAAAGAAGTTGTTTTTGAGTCAGTTGGTACATGATCTCAGACTTTTGTATCTTTTTCCCGACAGAAGAAGGGGGGAGAGAGTATGTCCAAGGTGTGTGGGGTGCTTAATTATGCTGGCTGCATAAGTGTAAATGGAGTCAATGGATGGGAGGCTGGTTTGCGTGATGTAGTTTCTTGTGATCTTGGACAGAGCAGGAGCCATATCAAGCTGTGATACATCCGGAAAGGATGATTTCGATGGTGCATCTGTAAAAATTGGTGAGAGTCGTCATGGACATGCTGCATTTCCTTAGCCTCCAGCTGAAACCTTTTCCTCATTTGACCCGCCACCATTAGGAGAGAAGAGAAGGAATTGAAACATGTGATGCCTTTCGTTAATATACCAACTGGTAATTCCATCGAATTCTGATGATGTTCACTGAACAAAATTGGAGTCTTCGGCGGAATTCTCTGGCCGCGCTGGTCTAAAAGCCAGAAATTCCTGCCCGACTGCCAATGGGGTTTCACATTGTCTGCAACCTGCCCGCTAAAATTCCAGTGGCGGGCGGGATGGGAGAATTCAGGCCCTGGTCAGTGACATCTGCAGGAACTTTGCAATCCCTTTAATGTCACTGTTAGTAGTATTGGTGTGAATGAACAATGCTGTCATGGTAAAATCCTAAATATGTCTTGTCTTCTCCTTATGCAGTCTGGACTGCAAATAAAGTAAAGTTTATTTATTAGTCACAAGGCTTACATTAACACTGCAGTGAAGTTCCTGTGAAATTCCCCTGGTCGCCACACTCTGGCGCCTTTTCGGGTAAATGCCCCTAACCCGCACATCTTTCAAAATGTGGGAGGAAACCGGAGCACCTGGAGGAAACCCACGCATACACGGGGAAAATGTGCAAACTCCACACAGACAGTGACCCAAGCCAGGAATCGAACCCGGTCCCCTGGCACTGTGAAGCAGCAGTGCTAACCATTGTGCCACCGTGCCGCCCGTCATTGACAATCATTGACAATCTAATGCAGAACAGGATTTTTCTGCTTTGTTGCAATTTCTACTTATTTTTCAATCTTAGTAACCTTACCAGCCTAAGAAAATGTTCGATCGCTCTCTTATTAATCCCTTTAACAAAATTTCCATTGTTTGTGCTCAGAATAGAATGCATATTGTAAATGTTTCAATAAAGGACTGTGATCTTTATATTAAAACTACTGGGGACTAAACATTTCAATGAGTTTTGCCTTAAATTTCCATTTCTCCTCCAGTTGCTGATGTGATGAATAGTGCAGAAATGTATCGATCCAATACTTACCCTGTTAATGCAATATATTTTTCAAATATTTTCAGCAGGACTCGCCACATGGGCCATATTATGGGGAGATGTCACTTTTGTGATATTGCAGGTTTCGGTATCACAGCTAATAATCCTGTCACTTAGGCACATAAATGGGGGCAATTTTAACATTCAGCAATTCCAGATCAGCTGTCCCATATACCCTGCTCAATTAGCCTTTCCTCTGAAGTTACCTCAAAGGAACATCAAAAAGAGGGAGTCCATAATGGATGACCGAACAATTTTAGGCCACTACTAAAAATTAAAATTACCCCTAATATCCGAGTAAACACAATAATATATGCAATAGTTCTGTTGTGTTATCCCGAAATCGGTGTATATTGTTCCTGATTGTAACGCTGGATAGAGAATGAACTATTTTCTGGAGTGTATCTCAGGCAAGGTTATAACAGAAGAACAATCTTACAGCAAAGCCTGTGCTATACTTATGCAAAGAGTTTGTCGATTCCATTGTCAATACTTACTGTTATCAGGACAACAACATCTGTTAGATCAATACCCATATGATTTTATGGGTACAGCACAAAAAGTAAGTCACTCAACATTACATACTGGTGTTCTCAAACTGGAAACTAAATAGCTGTAATGCAAACCAATCTCAATGACGAAAGTAATGATGTGGAATATGGATGGGATTGACTTTGTGGTGATTAAGAAGGGTTGATTAGAGTGAAAGAAATTCTCAATTACTGCACTCACTACTAGATTTAACTAAGAGGGACAACAAAAAGAGCATTATGAGCAATTATGCTGACTGGTTTCTCGACTGTCAAAGGAGGGAGGAGGGGCCACAGACCTCACATGCAAGAGTAAGGTTACAATCTGCGACGACCGCACATGAGACATCCAAATTAAAAATTGAAAGAGCTTATCTGAGGCTCCTGAAACTACCAATGTGCAGATGGCTTTTGGACGGCACAGTGGCACAGTGGTTAGCACTGCTGCCTCACAGCGCCAGGGACCCATGTTCAATTCCACCCTCAGATCACTGTCTGTGTGGAGTTTGCACGTTCTCCCCGTGTCCGCGAAGGTTTCCTCTGGGTGCTCCGGTTTCCTCCTACAGTCCAAAGATGTGCAGGTTAGGTTGATTGGCCATGCTAAATTGACCCTAGTATCAGGGGTATGAGCTGGGTAAATGTGTGGGGTTGCAGGAATAGGGCCTGGGTGGGATTGTGGTTGGTACAGACTTGATGGGCCGAATGGCCTCCTTCTGTACTGTAGAGATTCTATAATTCTATGGACCAGTGATTTCCATGCTCAGACAGCGAGAACTGTAGTTCTGGCTACTATGCTATATACTAAGTTTACATGTTACATATACGTAAACATGCAATTGTGATGTCAATTCCTGATAGGTGTTCACAAACATAATGACTGATCTGGGACATCGGACCTCAATCTATATCCCTCCTGTTCCTAATAGACCCCATAGAACCCATTGCATGGCAGGCTAAGTATAACTTGTGGCATGAAGGAACTGAATACAGCCATCATTAGGAGGAAAATTCCAGCCCAAATCCAGCACTGGGGAAGGGGAGGAATATCTGTTGAGGAGATCCTCTCCACAGATGCGGAGCATGTCAAGTATAAGCAAAAAAAAATAAGGTAGGTCATTATTCTCCTTTTCATCTAAAAGTTGGAAAATAATCATCTCCATGCATAAAAGCAGGAGCCTGGAACTTGTAAAATCATTTCAGTCCCAGGTGCGTAGTTTTTAGGGGAAAAGTAACAGGAAGAAAACTCTTGCATTTATATAGCACATCATCAAAATCTCAGAAACATCTTGAAGCACTTCGTGCACAATGAATTGCTTATTTCTCCAGTTTTGAACAAAGTGGGGCAGCCCCCTCCCTGCCCCACCAGCACCCCCCACCACCACCCCTCCTCCCATTATGTAGGCAGACAAAGCAGCCAATTTGCACGCTGCAACATTTCACATCCAGGCAATAACGTGACATCCGTCGAGGAACAATGTTGATCGTGAAAATGTCCGACCTCACAAGTAATGCCATGACATCTTTAATATATAACTTAAGACACAGGCAGAACTAGGCAGGACCTGAAGCTTAACATGTTCTCCAAAAAAAAACCTACTTCTGGGAAGGTAGCACACTCCCCATATAGCTTAGAGTCTTGCAATGACACTCGAGCTCATAAATTGCTGATTTCGAGGCGAGAGGCCTTAAAATTGAGCCAACCTGACACCATATAATCAAACTGACCACACGTATCCACATTATAGAAAGACCTTAATTTATTTTAACCACAACTCTATTTTAACTGCCTCCTTAGGACTGTCCTTCAGTACCCGAACTCCACTCATCAGAGAGACATCATCCAGTACTGCAGACACAGACTGCCAGCAGAGGATTGTGGTTATAACGTGGACACACACTCATGCCCAAGGCAAATAATTTGCATGCTACCACATCCTGAATGATTCTAATCTAAAATGGATTATTTCTTTCTCCACGAGCTTCATACAGCAGAATGTGAGAGCTGGCTGCGTAACCACCCCAGAGCACATTCCTGTCTCCTCGATCTAAAACCACAATAGAAATCTGTCACAGAGCCCCGAAATGCCAGGTTGGCAGAGAAAAATCCTTTGCCAATTAAAAGCACCTTTTTCAGAAACCAAATCTACCCCAGATGTTAACAGAGTCTTCATCTGGGAAAGGAATCCTCCACGATTGCCTTGAGCACCGAGAAAGGGACAACAATTTCCAAACATACAAAAGCTGAGAGTAAAGAAAGGAGGGGGAGTTTTTCCATCCCAGATGCTACGGGAATCGCAGTGGGTGGGGGGAGGGGGAGGAGGGCAGATCATGCAAAGGTCCGTTGACCTAGGACAGGATTTTCCGGTTTTGGGGTGAACACGGCTGGAAAATCCCAGCCAGGATTTTCCCTCTCAGTGGCTCCATGCTAAATGCAACACGTGGGCAGAGTTTTACGGCCTCACTCGGCCTGAAACCGGAAAATCCCGCCTGAGGTCAACGGAACTTTCTATTGTCCGCCCCTCGCCCGCTCCGATTCCCGTGGCGGGCGGGGTGTAAAATTCTGGCCATGGTTCCTCACCGAGTCATATAAATGAACGGAGTCCCAGGTACCTTGCTTAGCCAATCTCAGCTGAGATGACAATTAACTACAGTAATTTTTATTGACTCCTGCTGAAAGCACAAGTCTGCAGGTATTGGAGGAAGCCAATGCCAATGCTCAGTTTTGATATCCCCAATCAACATTTGCGACTTTGGGTCAAACGTAAGATGCCAGAAGGCTGGCAACAATAATAGAATATATCCTAGTGTGAGTAATTAAGAGAGGAAAGAAAAATTAAGAGAAAAAATTAATGATAAAAAAACTCCCATAGATTTTCCTTACAAGAGGGGGAGAAATTATTTAGCTTCACAAAAGGCTTTATAAGCATAGGTTAAAGCAGTGGTTCCCAAATGTTTTTCACTGGGCCGCACTTTTGGAATAAAAATTTGCTCACGCCACACCGAATTTTTTATTGATAAGAAATACATTCAAAAACAAAAAAAAAACAACTCCTAGCAGTGCCTGATTCATAACATAGAACACAACTCCTTTATAATATGATCATGGGTGTGGTGAACCATCGTTGGTTACCACTGTGGGGTTATTCCAATGTTACTGTTGGGTTAGGGTGTTGCCACTGTGGGGGTCATTATAATGTTGTTGGGTTAGGGTGTTTACCTGTGGTAGATGTTGTTATGGCACATCCCGGTCGGGCCCCGCCTCCTGGGGAGGGGTATAAGACCCTCTGCTCAGGCGGGACCCCTCCAGTCTGAATTGGTGTACTCGTGTTAGTTAGTTCCATTGTTTGCTAATAAAAGCCTTCAATAGCTGAAGCCTTGTACCTCGTGCTTGATTGTCGCGCATCAATTTTATTAGCAAACATAAAACTCTCGACAGTAAAGGGAGTATGGAACAAATACTAAAACCAGAGCGTCTGACGTTGGACCCACGTGCGGTCGGTGCCACTAACACCTTCGACCACTGGTGGAAGTGTTTCGAGGACTACCTGGCAGCCTCTGCAGCTGTTACTACGGACGACGACAAACTCCAGGTCCTCTACGCGAGGGTAAGCGACACGGTCTATCTTGCGATTCGTGCGGCCACCACTTACCCGAGGGCCATCGAGCTCTTGAAGAAACGATACACGAGACCACCCAACGAGATCCACGCTCGTTACCTCCTCGCTACACGACATCGGCAGTCGGGCGAAACCATGGAGGACTACGCCAATGAGCTCTTGCAGCTTGCCAGGGGCTGCGACTGCAAAGATGTGTCGGCGAGCAATATATGTACGACCTCGCCCGAGATGCGTTCGTAGCAGGGGTAGGGTCCTCGTACATCCGGCTTAAGCTATTAGAGAAAGGGAACCTCAACTTGACCCAAGCGATGGAGATGGCTGAGATGCTGGAGGCAGCGTCGAAAAGCTTGGCTCTGTACCCCGAAGACCACGCGGAGGCAACGTGGCAGGAGCAAGCACAAATCCCTCCTCGCCCCACGGGCTCGCGCTCCCATATCGATCCGACGACGGCGGCAGCTCCAGGCGGCCAGCGATGCTATTTTTGCGGCGGAGCCAAGCATCCACGGCAACAGTGTCCTGCAAAAACGGCGATCTGCAGTCAGTGCGGTAAAAAGGGGCACTATGCTAAAGTTTGCAGGTCAAAGCCCAAGAACGGCAGTGCAGCCTGTGACCCTCCAGAGTGGAGACAAGCTCCTTCGACGTCGCAGTACCCGCGAGGCCCGACCACGTGCGAATCCAGGACGGCGCCATCGTGGCTGACGGAGGAGGAGGATGACCACCAGGAGTCGCTACGCTTGGCGCCCTCGCCCACGTGCGATTCATGGGGGCGGCCATCATGGTCGACGACGACCAGGAGCGACCAGCAGGGGTCCTCAGTATCAACCTCGGCTGCATGCAGTGACGCCCGGGGGCCAACGGTGGTGTCGATCTCTCTGGACCAGACAAAGCATTACAGGCTTGACAGTTCGATGATGAACATCAAGGTAAATGGTCGTACTGTGTATTGTCTGTTTGACAGTGGGAGCACCGAGAGTTTTATTCACCCTGACACTGCAAAAAGGTGTGGACTCCGGGTTCTACCTGCCAAACAGACAATTTCTATGGCATCACGGTCCCGGTCTGTACCGATCCAAGGACGTTGTATGGTAACCCTAGAGGTGCAGGGCACAATTTACGAGCGATACAGGCTCCTTGTGTTGCCGCATCTTTGCGCGCCAATTCTCCTCGGACTAAAATTTATGGTCCACATGAAGAGTGTGATCCTACAGTACGGTGGGCCACTCCCTTCACTGGCAGTAGGGAATCAGCCGCAGCCTCCAAATTGCCCAAAGCGCCCCGCATGCAATCTTTCCACACTGAAGATCACTACACCTTCTTTATTTAAGAATCTGGTACCAGGCTGCAAGCCCATCGCTACTAAAAGTAGGCGTTACAGCGCTGAAGACCGGATCTTTATCAGATCTGAGGTTCAGCGGCTCCTCAAAGAAGGGATCATACAGCCAAGTGCTAGTCCGTGGAGAGCGCAGGTCGTGGTGGTTAAGAGCGGGAACAAACCCCGGATGGTCATCGACTACAGTCAGACCATTAACCGTTATACGCAGCTGGATGCGTATCCTCTCCCACGCATATCTGATATGGTCAATCAGATTGCGCAGTACCGGGTGTTCTCCACCATAGACCTTAAGTCCGCCTACCATCAACTCCCCATCCGCCCAGAGGATCGACAATACACGGCTTTTGAGGCGGATGGTCATCTATATCAGTTTCTTAGGGTTCCATTCGGTGTCACCAATGGAGTCTCGGTCTTCCAGCGTGCTATGGACCGAATGGTGGACCAGAACGGGTTGCGGGCTACCTTCCTGTACCTGGATAACGTCACCATCTGCGGCCATGACCAGCAGGACCATGACACGAATCTCCAAAACTTTCTGCGCACTGCATCTCGCCTGAATCTGACCTATAACAGGGAGACGTGCGTATTCCGTACGCGCAGGTTAGCTATCCTTGGATACGTGGTGGAAAACGGGGTCATCGGCCCTGATCCAGACCGTATGCGCCCCCTTACTGAACTTCCCTTGCCCGCTAGCACAAAAGCACTGAGGAGATGCCTCGGCTTTTTTTCGTATTATGCGCAGTGGGTCCCCAACTACGCGGACAAAGCCCGTCCGCTCATCAAGTCCACGACCTTCCCACTCACGCCGGAGGCCCAATTGGCCTTCAAGGCTTTGAAAAGCGACATTGCGAAAGCCACGATGCACGCGGTGGATGAATCCATCCCTTTTCAGGTAGAAAGTGATGCATCGGATTTCGCCCTGGCCGCCACACTAAACCAGGCAGGCAGGCCCATCGCGTTTTTTTCCCGCACCCTTCAAGGTCCCGAAATTCGGCACTCAGCGGTGGAGAAGGAGGCTCAGGCCATTGTGGAGGCCATCAGACACTGGCGCCATTACTTGGCGGGGAAGCGGTTCACCCTGATCACGGATCAACGATCCGTGGCGTTTATGTTCAGTAACACGCAGAGGGGCAAGATCAAGAATGATAAGATCTTGCGGTGGAGAATTGAGCTCTCCACCTATAATTACGATATTATGTATCGTCCAGGGAAGCTCAATGAGCCCTCGGATGCCCTCTCGCGCGGAACATGCGCCATCATGCAGGAGGACCGCTTGAAGGCCCTCCACAATGACCTGTGCCATCCTGGAGTCACCCGACTCTACCACTTCGTAAAAGCCCGCAACCTGCCCTACTCGGTGGAGGATGTCAGGTCTGTAATGAGAAGCTGTCGGATTTGCGCGGAATGCAAACCGCACTTTTATCGACCGGACCGGGCACAATTGGTCAAGGCCACTCGCCCCTTCGAGAGGCTGAGTGTGGATTTTAAGGGCCCCCTTCCCTCAACGGACCGGAATGTCTATTTTCTCAATATAATAGATGAATACTCCCGGTTCCCGTTTGTTGTCCCCTGTGCGGACACGTCGACTGCCACAGTGATTAAGGCATTCAGTGATCTTTTTACCCTGTTCGGGTACCCCTGCTACATACATAGCGACAGGGGCTCGTCGTTCATGAGTAACGACTTGAGGCAATTCCTGCTCTCATACGGGATTGCCTCTAGTAGAACCACGAGCTACAACCCTAGGGGTAACGGACAGGTGGAGAGGGAGAATGCTACAGTCTGGAAGGCTGTCCTACTGGCGCTGAAATCCAGGGGCCTTCCAGTCTCCCGTTGGCAGGAGGTCCTTCCAAATGCGCTTCATTCCATTCGCTCCCTCCTGTGTACGGCAACCAATGCTACTCCCCACGAGAGGATGTTCTCATTCCCTCGGAAGTCGTCCTCGGGGATCTCCTTACCAGCCTGGTTGACGTACCCAGGACCCGTCCTTCTGCGGCGACATGTGAGGGCCCGCAAGTCCGACCCCTTGGTCGAACCGGTCCAACTCCTCCACGCCAACCCTCAGTATGCCTATGTGGCATATCCTGACGGGCGAGAGGACACAGTCTCGATTCGAGACCTGGCGCCCGCAGGGGACGTAGCAACTCCTGTCGCTCCTATACCCCCCGTCACGAACCCCCTTTCACTCCTTTCTTCCCCAGACGTGGCGCGGTCAGCACCGGGACCAGTGCATAACAGTTATACTCCCATGTACAGCTTGCCTGAGACTCGGAGATCGGCGCCACCACAGAAGGTTCCAGGATCCCCTGCACCATCGCCTCACCAGGGTCAACCGGCCCGGGAGTCCTCGAGGGGACAGCCGGACGCTGTTTTGGAGAGAACGCCACCGCAAGCACCTGCTCTGGTGTCGCAACCGGTGTTGAGGAGATCACAGCGACGGTGCGGTCCTCCAGACCGTCTGGACTTGTGAATTTTGTATATATGTGACCTGTTTTCGCACCCCGCCGGCCTTTGTTTTTAAAGGAGGGGTGAATGTGGTGAACCATCGTTGGTTACCACTGTGGGGTTATTCCAATGTTACTGTTGGGTTAGGGTGTTGCCACTGTGGGGGTCGTTATAATGTTGTTGGGTTAGGGTGTTTACCTGTGGTAGATGTTGTTATGGCACATCCCGGTCGGGCCCCGCCTCCTGGGGAGGGGTATAAGACCCTCTGCTCAGGCGGGACCCCTCCAGTCTGAATTGGTGTACTCGTGTTAGTTAGTTCCATTGTTTGCTAATAAAAGCCTTCAATAGCTGAAGCCTTGTACCCCGTGCTTGATTGTCGCGCATCAATGGGACATCCAGAAAGTATACAACAATGCAGCTACATAAAAACATGATTCATTCCCAAAATATACTTATAGACGAGCCTCTTACATATGTAACCTTAAGTAAGTATACAAACTCAATGAGAGGTGTGAGCTTGTTTTTGTCGCGCAATCTCATTTACATTAGGTCTAATTTGAGACAAACAAACTCTCATCTCCTCATCAACACAAAGAAGCCTTTCTCTTTTCTGGTCTTTGATATTTGTCAGAGCTGAAAATCCCTGTTCACAACAATATGTCGTGGAGAACTGTAGAAGAATAGCTAATGCTCTTGAAGAGATGCGTGGATACTGTTTCTGGTTGTATATCCAAAAAGAGTCCAGTGGCATACTCCCGTGTTTCATTTTCAAGGTGCGATCACTCGAAATGCAGGCCATCTCCTCCTCCTCATCCAATGTCAGACCTGAACAGCTGGAATTCGCAAAGGGGTCTCTAACCCAGCCGAATTTTTCTGTAGACAACGATGGGAAGTAATGATCAATCTTTTCTACCAGTGTTGCAAGATGTTCCTGTATGAGGCCGTACAATTCATTGCTCATTTAAAAACTTTTTACCAGTGGGAACATTTCGAGGTTATGTTGCATCGCTATTCCGAGCCAGAGCTGAAGCCTTTTTTTGAATGCAGTTAGTTTGTCTGTGGTTGTGAGGATATTGTCATCGCGACCTTGCATACTGACATTGAGCACATTCAACCGGGAAAAGATATCGGCCAAATATGCCAGCTTTGCACACCAGTCATTGTCATTCACTTGGTGGTACAATGGGTTCCCCCCTTCTTGTTCCAAAAATTCTCTTAATTCGTTCTTCAGTTCCAACACCCGATTTAAAACTTTTCCGCGGGACATCCAGCAAACCTCCGAGTACAGAATTAGGCATTGATGTTTTGATTCCATGTCTTAGCAGAGTTGAGCAAATAACCGCGCCTTTAGTGGTTTTGCTTTGATGAAGTTCACAATGCGCACAGTCTGATCTAGAACCAACTTCAAATCAGCTACAAGGGTCTTGGTGATTAATGCCTCTCTGTGCAAAAAACAGTGAGTTGATATTACATCTGGATTTTTCTGTTTGATGAGTGCTGCCAAGCCTCTCACATTCTCTATCCGACATGGCGCTCCATCCATACAATTTCCAATACAAGAATCCCATGAAATCTCAACCTTTTCCAAATACTCAGACAAGGTTTGGAAAATATCTTGTCCTCTGGTATGTTTTTCAAGTTCCGTGCAAAATAGAAACTGTGTGATTATTTTGTCATTGTGAATGAATCTGAAATAGGCAAGCAACAGTGCTTTTCACTAATGTCGGTCGATTCAACTTGAATCAACTTGAATGGCAAATTTAGAATTCTTCATACTTTCGGAAACACGCTTCTCAATATTAGCTGACATATCAACTATTCTTCTGCGATTTGTATTATCAGACAAAGGAATTTCCATAACTTCTCGCTCAGCATCATCACCAAACAAAGTTTTCACAATCAAGCTGCAGGCAGGCTGAATCAATTTTTCAGCTATTGTATGTGGTTTTGTCTGTTGAGCAATCAATTCAGCAATTTGGTAAGATACAATCTGCATCTTATCTGAAACTGTCATTCGTTTTTCGAAATATGATCGTTGGCATTTCTGCTGTTCCAAAAGCCTTTCAAAATATTGAACATCCTTGTTTGCCAGATTTCCATGTTTTGACAACAGATGTCTTTTCATCTTGCTTGGGACCATATTGGAATTGGAAAGCTTCTCACCACAGATCAAACACATAGGCCGAGGTACATTTTCATCTCCAGTCCATGTGAAACCGAGACTCAGATAGCTATCCATATATTGTCGACAAACTTTGTTTTTTGGAGGTTTGTTTGGGCCTGCTACTGGTGTAGAATTAAATGACTCTTCTTCAGCACTCTGTTAGAACGGCGATTCTGGATCACAACGTGGACTCGGATCGTCCTCGGCATCACTTGATGCTCTTGCTCTCACTTTGGAAAAATATCTATCCATGTTTAAATGTTTCTTTGATTGTCCTTGAATCATCCCGCCATACTTGCCATCCTCTCTCGCCGCACCAGTGTGGTGCGCCGCACCCTTTGGGAACCACTGGGTTAAAGTCAAATTATGTTGGTATAACAAACATAGATTGACAATTTTAGGTGATAAAAATATGAAGAAATCATCAAGAATATCAAAGCAAATGAGCTTTTTTCACATCAATCTATCTATCAGGAGGACATCCCACAGAGAATATGTCACAGAAATGCTGTTTGGGGTATTATCTTAAGTTGGAAGAGTTTTCCAAGATACCTCCATGGAACTGAAGTTAATAGAGAACATTGTCCTAATGAATGTCTTCATGATTTATATTTTTAAAAAGTCAAATTAACGTTCCACCTTGATTCAATTGTAGAACTGCATCGAAAAATTGATAGCTGAAGTCATCTTGCAATCACCATTATGTAATAATTTAGGAACACAAGAAACATTTTTTAATTACTGATCAGCTCTAACTATCAGATCATGACAAAGCTACTGATCAAAGATCTGGAGATAATGTGTAAGTTTCAGGGCAATCCTCCATATTTTAAAAGGACTCAGGCGAAACCTGACAGTTTAAAAGTGGCCAACTCTGGCTGCTGGCTGATAAAACCTCCCAGAAGGCTCAGCAGGACAAACATAACCTGCCTGTGGACTGTGCTAAGGAAAGGTGTGAGCCCCCTGAATATGCAAGTGGCCAGGTGCGGCAGAAAGGGAGACACACCAGTGATCTAATCATCTAGTTACAGGAAGGATGTAAATAAGATTGAAAGAGTGCAGAGAAGGTTCACAAGGTCCACAAGGATGTTGCCTGGACTTGAGAAGCTGAGTTACAGAGAGAGATTGAATAGGTTGGGACTTTATTCCCTGGAGCGTAGAAGATTGAGGGGAGATTTGATAGAGGTGTATAAGATTTTGATGGGTATAGATAGAGTGAATGCAAGCAGACTTTTTCCACTGAGGCTAGGGGAGAAAAAAACCAGAGGGCATGGGTTAAGGGTGAAAGGAGAAAAGTTTAAAGGGAATATTAGGGGGGGCTTCTTCACACAGAGAGTGGTGGGAGTGTGGAATGAGCTGCCGGATAAAGTGGTAAATGCGGCGTCACTTTTAACATTTAAGAAAAACTTGGACAGGTTGATGGATGAGAGGGGTGTGGAGGGATATGGTCCAAGTGCAGGTCAGTGGGACTAGGCATAAAATGGTTCGGCACAGACAAGAAGGGCCAAAAGGCCTGTTTCTGAGCTGTAATTTCTATGGTTCTATGGTTCTATCAGAAGGACAAAGGGAGATGGAGACCAGCAGACGAACAGTAAACAGGGAGACAATGTCCACGGAAATCGGCCCATCCACAGAAGACAAGAAGACCCATCCCACTAATGTGATACCGTTCAGGAAGCTCCGGAGGAGCATTAAAAAGACATTAGAATAACGACCAACTGGGGTCAAGGCAGTTCCAGCCTTTTGTGTTTGGACTTGACTCAATTAAACTGAGACTGTCGGTGATCGAAAGCCCATTGTCCTTGAAAATCACCTACAGGGGCAGGGAAGTTGGTTGTTAAATTGGGCTGAAGTTAAGATCAAGGGAGGTAGACAAGCCAAACCGAGCTCTCTTCCAGAATCACAAGCTCATGTGCAGAGGTGAAGACCAACAGCAGCCCAGTTTCGACCCTGCGCTAAGACGTTCAAGCCCATCACAAAAGAACCCCTTTTAGAATTGTGAGTATCCCAGCCAACCTTGTGAAGCTCCTGAGGATAGGATAGAGGTTGAGGCAAGGGGAGGGGTGGTGTATTGTAATTTTAAAGTTCAGTAATCTTGTTTTGAACTGTGTAAAGTATGTGTGGTGTGGTATTGGAGAGGTTGATTCTATTGTTAAATAAATCACTGTAAGTTATGAAACTCGTTTAGAGTTCGTCTTGCCTCTTGTTCTCTCATCAGCGCACTCTGGTTTTGTACGAGGGAGGTCATGCCTCACAAATTTGGTTGAGTTTTTTGAGGAGGTGACAAAAACGATTGACGAGGGAAGGACCGTGGATGTCGTCTATATGGATTTTAGTAAAGCGTTTGACAAGGTCCCTCATGGCAGGCTGGTGCAAAAGGTTAAATCTCACGGGATAAGATGTGAGCTAGCTAGATGTGTGGGGAACTGGCTTAGCCATAGAATTTATTTCATAGGATTTATGTCACATTATCAATAACCCCCACAGCTTTCCCCCTGATCTTGCAGAATCTTACTAGCTGTTCTGTCTGGAGACAATACACATCTCTTTAACCTGTGTTTAATGTTCCCTCCACCCACATTATCTGTACCTTTAAGACCTGGCTGGCTGTAGAGATTTGCATTCTAATTAGTATTCTGTAACTTGATTTCTGTGTCTCTGTGCACTGTTGGAGAACAGATTTTCACTCCATCTGACGAAGGGGCAGCGCTCCGAAAGCTTATGGTATTTGCTACCAAATAAACCTGTTGGACTTTAACCTGGTGTTGTGAGACTTCTTACTTAGCCATAGAAGACAGAGGGTAACAGTGGAGGGGTCTTTTTCCGGTTGGAGGTCTGTGACTAGTGGTGTTCCGCAGGGCTCTGTACTGGGACCTCTGCTGTTTGTGATATATGTAAATGATTTGGAGGAAGATGTAGCTGGTGTGATCAGTAAGTTTGCTGACGACACAAAGATTGCTGAAGTTGCGGATAGTGATGAACATTGTCAGAGAATACAGCAGGAAATAGATAGGCTGGAACACTGGGCAGAGAAATGGCAGATGGAATTTAATCCAGATAAATGCGAAGTGATGCATTTCGGTAGACCTAATGTAAGGGGGAGCTATACAATAAATGGCAGAACCATCAGGAGTATAGACACACAGAGGGACCTGGGTGTAGAAGTCCACAGATCTTTAAAGGTGGCAGTACAGGTGGAGAGGGTGATGAAGAAGGCATATGGCATGCTTGCCTTTATTGGACGGGGCATAGAATATAAAAGTTGGCATATGATGTTGCAGCTGTATAGAACGTTGGTTAGGCCACATTTGGAATACTGTGTCCAGTTCTGGTCGCCACACTACCAGAAGGAGAGAGTACAGAAAAGGTTTACCAGGATGTTGCCTGGTATGGAGGGTCTTAGCTATGAGGAGAGATTGGGTAAACTGGGGTTGTTCTCCCTGGAAAGACGGAGGATGAGGGACGACCTAATAGAGGTGTATAAAATTATGAAGGGCATAGATAGGGTGAACAGTGGGAAGCTTTTTCCCAGGTCAGAGGTGACGAACACAAGGGGTCACGGGTTCAAGGTGAGGGAGGCAAGGTCCAACACAGATGTCAGGGGGACGTATTTTACACAGAGGGTGGTGGGAGCCTGGAATGCACTGCCAAGCAAGGTGATTGAGGCGGACACGCTGGGATCGTTTGAGACTTATCTAGATAGCCACATGAACAGACTGGGAATAGAGGGATACAAATGAAAGGTCTAGTTGGGCACATGAGCGGCGCAGGCTTGGAGGGCCGAAGGGCCTGTTCCTGTGCTGTATTGTTCTTTGTTCTCTTTGTTCTTTGTTCTCTTTGTTCTTTGTTCTCTTTGTTCTTTGTCACAGTTTCAATATCCCTCACCATAAATCCGGAGGCTCGAACCGAGGGTGATCTGAACGATTCGAACCCGCTCACTCAAGGGAGACTGCTGGTCAGGAGATAAAGAACAGAGTCTCTCTGTTCTCTCTCTTGGAGACCTACTCGAGTGGAATGGGTGCAGGGTGGCCGTTGTCCCACTGACAAGGGAGAGAATCACTCAGGCCTTGGTGGCGGTTTTGGGATGGCTGTGTGATATAAGTATCAGGCTACCGGTCAGGTATAAACGGTGAGCCTGGTTCAGCGCTCTCTCCTGCGGAGTTGCCCCAGTGCAGCATTCCCTGGCCTTTGAAATTTCAAGGCCTGTAAGAGAGAGACACTCGCAGCTATCAGCAGACCCCCAAATACCGGCCTCTAAGTGGAGTAAAGAGAAAGATCCCGCTGCAATGATTGTCAAATTATTTCACACAGATCTAAAGTAAAGTTTATTTATTAGTCACAAGTAAGGCTTACAATCACACTGCAATGAAATTACTGTGGAATTCCCCGAGTCACCACAGTCTGGCACCTGTTCGGGTCAATGCACTTACCCAGCATGTCTTTCAGAATGTGGGAGGAAACCGGAGCACCCGGAGGAAACCCACGCAGACACAGGGAGAATGTGCAAACTCCACACAGGCAGTGACCCAAGCTGAAAATTGAAACTGTGTCCCTGGCACTGTGAGGCAGCGATGCTAACCGCTGTGCTACTGTGCCACCCACACTAACATTGCGTCAAGAGAATGTAATCAATACATGGTATTGACTGTTCAATATTAAGCACAATAATAATAGTACTTAATCTGATTAAGACATCCTCTAATGTCTTTGAATGACAAAAAGACATTTGACCAGGTCAATTGGCAATTTCTATTCATTACTTGTCACAATATGGGGCATTATTTGTCCATTCGGATTAATGCAATCAACATTGGCGTACCATTGCAACCAGATCATTTTTTCCCAAAACTGCAACATTTACTAAGCATGCAAGTTCATTTAAAAGGAAGTTCCAGACTTTAAATGACGTCGGCTTAAGACTTAGAACATTCCTTGAATATTTAGCTTAGTACTAATTCATTGCAAGTTTAAAATGGATGCTATTGGCTGCTGTTGAAAGATTACTTGTCATCAGCGTTTGATTCCATGCTGTTGGCTGAAAATTCATCGAATTATTTGAATACTAGGCTTTTGAAGGATTATTTTTTCCTTCACCACCACATTATAATAAAACATTAACACCCCTTGAAAACTGCTGTTCAATCACCGGTACAAAACAGTTTTATGAAGTTTTTGGATTAAAAAATGCCGATTAGGCTGACATTTATAGATCTTTTATACATTTAAGGCAACCGGTGACAAAACACAGCTAATGGTTTCTCGCCTAATAGCAAAGAGCAATTCGGAGCAATACACTTTGAAACTGTTTTGCACCAATGTGAAAAAAATGACTAAAGTGAATAAGTGATAAAGGGGTTGCTTTTGCTACAATATTATTCTGTGTTTATGACAAAACATTTGAAGATTGATGCTTCTGAAGTTGCACAAAATAATTTCAGGAACAACATAAGGCTCTAAGTGAGAGTCAAATCCTTACGTCTGTCATAGAGTAGCAGGGGTAAAACTATATGATTTTTGATTGAACCTGGTGGATAGTTCAGCCACAGTCAATGCCACTTGGTTTAAAAATCACAGACACAGCATATGAGTTGGTATCTCCATAGTCCTTTCCCTTTCCTTAATCAGCACAGGTTAAAAGCATCAAAGACAATTAAGCCTTGACTGTTGTCACCATAGATGCACTTACATTCAATGGAAGCTTATTATTATTGTTATTCCACCAGAGTTCTTCCTGCTCAATTCGGTGCCAGCTTAGATGCCAGAAGGTCGTAAATCATACAGAAATTGCATCATTTGATTATCAGAGAAAGAAACGCTGGACAGAAAATACAAGTTTCAAACAATTCGGCATTTCATAACCATGCAGCACACTGGGCAGATTTTGCTTTGAGAAAGCTTGTTCGCATTTATTAGCCAGGCCTGAGGGTGGCGGTGGGAGGGGGATGGCCCAGAGAATCAGGTGTCGGCTGAGAAACAGGTTCTGTGCCAATTGTTCCAATGCTCCCAGTCCTCCACGCCCACCCCGATCGTGTTCCCAATCAGAATGGGAGGGAACCCAATAAATATTCAAAACCAAAAGAGAAAACTTTTGGTCTGGCAGCATCTGTAAGGAGAGAAAAGAGCTGACGTTTTGAGTCCTGATGACCCTTTGTCAAAGCAAAAGCAGCTTCCACACCCCCACACACCCTCCCCTCCGCCCCCCCCCTGCCCACCACAACCCCCCCACCACCCTCAGGCCTGGCTAGTAAATATTCAAATGAATGAAAAGGCTTGGAAGAGATGGTGCACCCAGATTTTGTCTGCCTTGAGCTACCTCCATTCCTGTGATCCTCCCATCATCCATGGCAACCTGACTTGTGACACCATATTCATCCAGCATAATGGTCTTACAAAAATTAGGTCTGTCGCACCTGATACAATTAACTACCATGTGAAAACATGTAGAGAGGAACAGAAGAACCTCCAATTTTTTGCTCCAGAATATGGAGCTGTAACAAATGTAACTATTCAAATGGCCTCCTGAGCATCTCATTAGCTGGCTTGGAAACCGACCCCCACCGAGATGCTCCCCCCCCCCACCCCCCCCCTGCCTCAACCAGATGTCATGTGGTCAGAATTGGTGTAGGTCCTGAATCATAAAATCATAGAATCATAGAATCCCTACAGTGCAGAAGGAGGCCATTCAGCCCACCAAACCTGCACCGACAACAATCCCAATCAGGCCCTATCACTGTAACCCCACATATTTACTCTGCTAATCCCCCTGACACTAAGGGGACATTTAGCATGGCCACTCAACCTAATCCACACATCTTTGGATTGAATTTTTAAAAATGCAACTTATGAAAACGACATAGGGAAAATAAATTCTGAGGGAGAAACACTGGAAATGGAAAGGATCAGGACTGCTTCCCACAATGTTATTCTCTCCAACACCAAGAGAACACTGTACCCCTGGGGTATATGGATTCCGTAAGAAGTCTAACAACACCAGGTTAAAGTCCAACAGGTTTATTTGGTAACAAAAGCCACTAGCTTTCGGAACAGGCTGTCCCTTCGTCAGGCTTCTTACTGTTAGACTTCTTACTGTGTTTACCCCAGTCCAACGCCGGCATCTCCACATCATGTATATGGATTCCATCAGTTTCTCCCTCTCCTGCTTGAACTGATCAAGCATCCTCCAGTTACCTGATGTCACAGATAACTTTCAAAACAACATCAGAGAAGAATGTTTTGCACAATTTACAATCTGCCATCCAAAGAACCTAACAGTTTCAATGCTTTTTACTGCCAATAACTGTGCAATGTTGGTGAGGCCACGTGTTTGAACATAGCACCTCGCTCCGATTTCTCTGCAAGGCCGTGACATCATTAGAAACAAATGTGATTTGATCGCAGAAAGGTCTGGAATTCAAATGAAAAAAACTTTCTTCGCCAAGCTAACTGTGGGGAGACAGCAAGTGAAAAACCTAGGGATACAGGAATAATGTGCATTCTTTGAACCTTTGATCCCGAAATTCAGATTCCACTGCTGCAGCCACGATGCTTGTACATATAAATTGTGCTGGCTTTATCTGATCTGTATGTATGCATGTGTCCAAATGATCAGAATGTAGCCAGTGTGTGAAGTAAATGTGGATTCTGAGGGTATTTCAGAGATTTATTTCTGCCTCATTAATGATTCCACTGCCTGACGTCAACCATTAGCTGTTTGAGAAATCAATAGTCATTGTTTTCACATCGCCTTCTTCCAGAAAATGAAAACTTGGACTGTACATACATCACTAGCCATCAAGAGTGGACCGTTTTTAAAATTTGTTGATGGCATTCTGCAAATTAAAGAAAATTAGAAAAACATATATAAGATTTTTGTCGATTCCACTCAGTAGCATGCCATAGAATCCATAGTGTCGAAGGAGGCCACTCGGCCCATCGAGTCTGCACCAGCCACAATCCCACCCAGGCCCCACCCCCATAATCCCATGCATTTACCTTAGCTAGTCCCTCTGATACTAAGGGACAATTTAGCACGGCCAATCAACCTAACCTGCACATCTTTGGACTGTGGGAGGAAACCGGAGCACCCAGAGGAAAGCCATGCAGACACGGGGAGAATGTGCAAACTCAACACAGACAGTGACCTGGGAATCGAACCAGGTCCCTGGCACTGTGAGGCAGCAGTGCTAACCACTATGCCACTGTGCCACATGTCCTATAATGCCTTGATCATCTGGCAGTAAAGGAGTATCATTGAAATTTCACAGTTACTCTATATAAGTGGAAAACTTAAAGATACATTTTTCTCATTTTTTCCCTGAGAATAATAGATTGGAGATGTGCATTGGATATAAATCGTTCAGAGCCAGGAGTTTTCCCCTAACAGTGATGAAATATGAATTCCAGATTAAAACTGATGTGAGTCCTTGCTCAAGCTCCCCAAGGGTTTCACTTTACATTGAGGATGGATCAAGTGGAATGAAAAGGAAGACTTGCTTTCACTTGCAGCCTGCTGTTACTGATGATGGGGGAATGAGGATACGGTGATGTTCAAAATCCCTTGGATCCAGAACTCCACTGCAGTGCAATATAAACACAGCTGGATCATGGATCTGCCAAGGTGCGAAGTCCAAAAATGTCCTGTGGAGAGATTCCATTTCACTTGTATGTTGATGGGTTTTGTTAACTGCACCATCCCATCATCACCATATCAAACAAAGTGAGGACCCCTCACTTAAAATAAGGAATAATGTGAAGCTTATATAACAGATTTATTTGATTCATACACCTCTGAAAATGACACTATTTTGTGCTTACTTTCCATTCTCTTAGTTACACTGAATAATTAATTAAATTTAATTGCAGACAGCACTGCTGCTGCAGAGCTCCAGGGACCCAGGGTTCGATTCTGGCCTCTATGTGGAGTTTGCACGTTCTCCCCATGTCTGCATGGGTTTCCTCTGGGTGCTCCGGTTTCCTCCCACAGTCCAAAGATGTGCAGGTTAGGTTGATTGGCCATGGTAGATTGCTCCTCAGTGTCAGGGAGATTATCAGGGTAAATACATGGGGTTACAGGGATAAGGCCTGGGTGGGATTGTTGTTGGTGCAGGCTCGATGAGCCGAATGGCCTTCTTCTGCACTGTAGGTATTCTCTGATTCTATGATTCCAGAAGCCAATCAGCTCATAAAGCCTATGACAGTATCGACTCAAATTATGGGCCAAATGCTCTGACCTCACCCGCAGCTGGAATTATCCAGTCCCGCTGCAGTGCACGGAGATTTGGCTGAGCGTCAAATTCTCAGTTCTCACTGGCAGTGGCGGTGAGACGTGAACGGCTTGAGAATTCCAGCCTACATCTTTGTTTTATTCTCATATTCGTCCATAATTTCTCTCATTAAAATATTGATCTAATTCCCTCTTACATTTTGGAATCAGTTCATCATCAAAAGCCACTGGTAGCATTAGGTGGAATTGCCCCCACCCGTGATGTGTTTGGTGGCAGCAGAGGCCGCAGGCCTGTGGCCAATGGAGGAATCTTCCAGCCCCGCCGCTGGCAACGGGGCTTCCTGTTGTTCACACGCTCCACCACTGGGGGATCCGCCGCCAGCGGGATTGACCAGAAATTCCCGCCTATTTTATTCTGTATACTAACAGCTCTTGGATAAGAAGATTTCTAAGTGATTGAGGAATTTAGCACTCAGACTTTGGGCATTGTCTGGAGAAGTTTGATTGAAAAGTTAGGAAGTCTTACAGATTGTAAATATTATCCATAATGATAGATATCTAAACTCCATGCCTCCATGTCTAGCTCGTCCTATGTCCCGTTCCCCTAAGGCCCTATCTTGGCAGATTCAGATTCCACTTGGTTAAACAACACTATTTTAACATTCTCATCCTTGTTTTCCAACCCCTCCATGATCTCACCTCTCCCTATCTCTATGATCTCCTCCAGCCCTCACAAACCTCTGAAATATCTGTGCTTCTCTAATTCTGGCATCATGAACATCCTCAATTTTAATTGTTCCATCATTGGTGACCATGCCTCCAAGTGCCAAAGCCTGAAGCTCTGAAATAGTCTCCCTGAAGCTCTTTGCCTCTCCACTTTGCTTTCTTCCTTTAAGATATACTTAAAACATGATCCTTTCGCCAAAGATTTGACCATCTGCCCATACGTCTCCTTATATGCTTACTCTGTGTCGCATATAACATAGGAACATAGGAATTAGGAGCAGAAGTAAGCAATTCAGCCTTTTGAGCCTGCTCCGCCATTCAATCAGATCATGGCTGATCTCTCCCTGGTCTCAAATCCACCTCCCCAACTGTTCCCCATATTCCTTTATCCCTTTTTTAAATTAGAAATATGTCTATTTCCCTCTTGAAACCATTCAATGATTCAGACTCCACCACGCTATGGGGCAGCAAATTCCACAAATTCACAGCCCTCTGCGGGAAGTGGTTCCTCCTCATCTCAGTTTTAAATCTACCACCTCTTAACCTATACCCGTGGCCGCTTGAAGAGTATTGGGATATCTCATTACATTAATACTCAGTAAGAAGTCTCACAACACCAGGTTAAAGTCCAACAGGTTTATTTGGTATCATGAGCTTTCGGAGCGCTGCTCCTTCATCAGGTGAGTGGAGAGTTGGGTTCACAAACAGGGCATACATAGAAACAGACTCAATTGCAAGACAATGGTTGGAATGTGAGTCTTTACAGGGAATCAAGTCTTTACAGGTACAGACAAGGTGAGTGGAGAGAGGGATAAGCACAGGTTAAAGAGGTGTGAATTGTCTCAAGCCAAGACAGTTAGTAGGATTTGGAAGCCCAGGCAAAATGGTGGAGGTTAGATGTGGCGTAACATGAACCCAAGACCCCGATTGAGGCCGTCCTGATGTGTGCGGAACTTGGCTATCAGTTTCTGCTTGGCGATTCTGCATTGTCTTGAAATAAAACTGCTATCTGAAAAAAGGTTGGTGTTGCAAGGATGTTAACAACACCATAATTTATGGAATAACATGCCATAATCTAAACTTTACATAGGGTATTCATTGCCGCTAAATTTCAGGAAATCGACATAAGATTGGAATTTTCCCATCCTGCCCACCATGTGAATCGTAGTGGGCGGGACACAGATCATGCAAAGGTTTGTTGACCTCAGGCAGGATTTTCCAGTCTCGAGGCGATCACAGCCAGAAAATCCCACCCTTAGATTGTTAATGTATAAGCTTGACTCTGCTGTAGAATATAAATCTTCTACATTTTCTTTTGAGTTTATGTTGTCCAACTAGCGAGCATTAAGATAAAAGCTGCCAGGCGATACTAAGTCATCTGAAAGGGCAGGCCAGAAATCATGATTTGCAGATTTGACAGGGTGTGAAGAACTTGGCTTACCGTTAATCACATTGCGTCTGATCAGAGCACTAAGTATGTGGGCCCTGGGCCAGGTGCAGATGGCAATTTTTCATGTTAATTCTTCCATCAATTTTAACCCAGTTTCTGCGATTTGGCTTTATCATTGATTTCAATAGAAAGCAAAATTAGGCTGAAAATGAGTGGCCATCTGATCACTGTCCAATGGGTTAGGTTAAAAAAATCTACAGCTATCTGCTTATCAGCTTATCCATCTGCTGTGACAACAATGAAAATGTAATTGTCACAGTGGAAATTTGATGCATATTTAGTGTTTTGCAGTCATGTTATAGTAAAAGGGATGCCAGACATAAATAATATCTTAATATGCAGTCTGGAGAAATCGATGCACGATCATGAGTCAGGTCCTGCTGCAGAAGTTACTCAGTGAAAACCCCATCCAACTGTTCCTTTGCTCTCTCACCAACTTTTACAGATGCACCATAGAAAGCATTTTTTCTCACAGCTTGGTATGGCTCCTGCTCCGCCCAAAACCGCAAGAAAGTACAAAAGGTCGTAAATGTAGCCCAATCCATCACGCAAACCAGCCTCCCATCCATTGACTCTGTCTACACTTCCCGCTGCCTCGGCAAAGCAGCCAGCATAATTAAGGACCCCCACTCACCCCGGACATTCTCTCTTCCACCTACTTCCGTTGGGAAAAAGATACAAAAGTCTGAGGTCACGTACCAACCGACAGAAGATCAGCTTCTTCCCTGCTGCCGTCAGACCTTTGAATGGACCTACCTCGCATTAAGTTGATCATTCTCTACATCCTTGCTATGACTGTAACACTACATTCTGCACTCTCTCGTTTCCTTCTCTACGAACGCTATGCTTTGTCTGTATAGCGCACAAGAAACAATACTTTTCACTGTATGTTAATACATGTGACAATAATAAATCAAATTAAATCAAATCTTTTGCCATTTTTGTTCACTGAAATTGTTCTTGTGTCCCACAATCCATATGCACCCTGCTTTTCTTGGCAAATCAATCAATGATTTGTAATGTGGCATACATACTGAGGCAAATATTATCTGTGCAAGTGTTTCTTACTTGTGAATGTTTACTTGGGCAGCACGGTCTACAGTGGTTAGCGCTGCTGCCTCACAGTACCAGGGACCCGGGTTTGATTTCTGGTTTGGGTCACTGTCTGAGTTGTTTTTGCACTTTCTCCCCGTGTCTGCCAGTAAAGTTACTCCCGCTGCTTCTAATTTTTAGCAGAACCAGCCGGTATGCCGGGCTGTTATTGAGTGGTCAGATGGCAGTGATTCTGGGAAATCTATGTCATCAGGGCTGTCATGAGCAGAGCTAAGGGGTTCTGCAGAAATGCACCTCTCTTGGTGATGAATGTAACCATGGAGCTGGTTAAACCTATGGTCAGTGATAACTTGAGGATTTGTTCATAAGTTCATAATATATAGGAGCAGAATTAGGCCATTCAGCCATCGAGTCTGCTCCGCCATTAGATCATGGCTGATATGCTTCTCATCCCCATTTTCTTGCCTTCTCCCCATAACCCTTCAACCCATTACCAATTAAAAATCTGTCGAACTCCTCCTTAAACTTAATCACTGTCCTAGCATCCACCGCACTTTGGGGGTAGCGAATTCCACAGATTCACAACCCTTTGGGAGAAGTAGTTTCTCCTCAACTCTGTTTTAAATTTGCTGCCCCTTAGCCTAAGTCTATGACCTGTCGTCCTAGAATGCCCCACAAGAGGAAGCATCTGCTCCACATCTACTTTATCCATACCTTTTATCAACTTCTATACCTTAATTTGATCTCCCCTCATCCGTCTAAATTGCAGAGAATATAGGCCTAAACTGTTCAATCTCTCTTCATACGACAAACCCCTCATCTCTGGAATCAATCTAGTGAACCTCCTCTGAACTGCCTCCAATGCCGCTACATCTTTCCTCAAATAAGGGGACCAAAACTGAGCACAATACTCCAGGTACAGCCTCACCAATGCCTTGTATAGTTGCAACAGTATTTCCTTACCTTTATATTCTGCTGCTTTAGCTGTGTGAATAAAGGATCTAGAATGTTACCAGGGGAAGACATAGTTGTGAACAACTTTGGACTGCACATGGTGCATGCGCGGAGGGAACTGCCAGAAATCTGTGAGATCTATTTTTGTTTTTTCAGCTATTTAATGTGTAATTTATGTTTTCTATTGAATATAATTTGTTAGTTAGAACCATAGATAGAACCATAGAAAATTACAGCTCAGAAACAGGTCTTTTGGCCCTTCTTGTCTGTGCCAAACCATTTTTTGCCTAGTCCCACTGACCTGCACTTGGACCATATCCCTCCACACCCCTCTCATCCATGAACCCGTCCAAGTTTTTCTTAAATGTTAAAAGCATTTACCACTTTATCCGGCAGCTCATTCCACACTCCCACCACTCTCTGCATGAAGAAGCCCCCCCCTAATATTCCCTTTAAACTTTTCTCCTTTCACCCTTAACCCATGCCCTCTGGTTTTTTTCTCCCCTAGTCTCAGTGGAAATAGCCTGCTTGCATTCACTCTATCTATACCCATCAAAATCTTATCCACCTCTATCAAATCTCCCCTCATTCTTCTACGCTCCAGGGAATAAAGTCCCAACCTATTCAATCTCTCTCTGTAACTCAGCTTCTCAAGTCCCGGCAGCATCCTTGTGAACCTTCTCTGCACTCTTTCAACCTTATTTACATCCTTCCTGGAACTAGGTGGCCAAAACTGTACACAATACTCTAAATTCGGCCTCACCAATGCCTTATATAACCTTACCATAACACTCCAACTTTTATACTCGATACTCCGATTTATAAAGGCCAATGTACCAAAGGCACTCTTTACAACCCTATCCACCTGTGACGTCACTTTTAGGGAATTCTGTACCTGTATTCCCAGATCCCTCTGTTCAACTGCACTCTTCAGAGTCCTACCATTTACCCTGCACGTTCTACTTTGGTTTGACCTTCCAAAGTGCAATATCTCACACTTGTCTGCATTAAATTCCATTTGCCATTTTTCAGCCCATTTTTCTAGTTGGTCCAAATCCCTCTGCAAGCTTATAGAACCATAGAAACCACAGTTTAATTCATGTTGATTTTGATCGGCATGGTAGCACAGTGGAGTTTGCATATTCTCCCTGTGTCTGCGTGGATTTCCTCTGGGTGCTCCGGTTTCCTCTCACAGTCCAAAGATGTGTGGGTTAGATTGATTGGCCATTTTAAATTGCCCCTTAGTGTCCCGGGATGCATAGGTTAGAGGGATTAGTGGGTAAATATGTAGGGATATGGGGATAGGGCCTGGGGGGGATTGGGGTTGGTGCAGACTTGATGGGCCGAATGGCCTCTTTCTGCACTGTAGCATTCTATGATTCTATGATCTGGGTGTTATAGTAACAGTTACAAAAAGTGAAACCATGCCCTTCAGTTTGGGAACTTTGGTTCTAACCAGCACACCTTTCAGACTGTAGGAGGAAACTGAACCACCCAGAGGAAACCCACCCAGGCACGGGGAGAACTTGCAAACTCCACACAGACAGTCACCCAAGCCAGGAATCAAACTCAGGTCTCTGGCACTGTGAAGAAGCAGTGCTAACAACTGTGCTACCATGCCACCCCCAGTAGGTGAGGCCCAGTATAAGGAACTAATGAAGTTTAGTGAACACAGGAATAATGAGAAATTGAACTTTTTACAACATAGGATAGGAGTTTTAGATGAGTTGCAATTTAAAAAACATAAAACTCTGCCCTTTGTCAAGGGGATTATTAGAGATTATTAGATTCCACCATCCGCAGTATTTTGCTTTGAGATTATTAGAGTAATTAAGCCTGAAGGTGTTGGAGATGTAAATACAAGAAAGGTTTGCATTCATACAGCACATTTCATGACCTGAAGGCATCTCGAAGCAATTAACAGCCAATTAAGTAGTTTTGGTCATTTCCATTGTAATGTGAGGAAATAAGGCAGGCATTTTTACACACAACGATTTTTCATAAACACTGAGATAATGACAGGATAATCTGATTTTTTAAAAATAATGTTGGTTGAGGACACTGGAAGAACTCCCCGAGCACTATCAAATCTTTCACAACCAACCAGACTGAGTATTGTGTTAAAATATGGCACCCCACATGAACAATGCAGCACCGTCTCAATACTATACTGAATTGTCAGCCTGAATTATCATAGAATAGAATCCCTACAGTACAGAAGGAGGCCATTCAGCCCATCGAGTCTGTACTGACCACAATCCCACCCAGGTCCTATTCCCATATTTACCCTGCTAAACCCCCTGACACTGGGATCAATTTAGCATAGCCAATCAACCTAACCCGCACATCTTTGGACTGTGGGAGGAAATCGGAGAATGTGCAAACTCCACACATACAGTAACCTGAGACCGGAATTGAACCTGGGATCCTGGCACCATGAGCCAGCAGTGCAAACCACTGTGCCACTATGCCACCCTAATTACGTGCACAAGTCTCTGGTGTTGGACCTGAACTCACAATCTTCTGACAGAGATGTATTTAAGGGTGACATCTAAAGTTAAATGCTTCAACCACACAAATGGTTAAGTTGGGAGCAATGTTGTAAAATATATGGTGCGGAGGATGTGGCGTTTGAAGGTCAGTAAAAATGCAAGTCTCACATTTATACGGTGTGTTAGACATCTGTCAGAGGTGAACCAAAGAGCCGGTATAAATTACTTTGAAGTGGAGTGACGATTATTATGCCTAAAAATGAAGTCAGTTAGCACATGGCAAGCATCTTTGAATAGCAATCAATAAATTTATTTTTAATGATCGTGAAGTGGTGATCAGGCAGCTTTTGGAGAAACCACCAAGTTCAATCAATGAGAAGGACATTCAGGAAGCTTCTATAGTGGTAGTCAACCTGCAATGCCAGCTTCTTGCCGAGACATCAAGTGAAAAATGACACCTCTGCTGTTGACGAGGGAGTAATGTTAGCCAGGACGTGAGGAACAATGATGGAGATAACCTGATGATAAATGTCAATTAATTGACACAACCATTAGCTCAGGAATCTCATGCAGCATTCACAGTACATTTTAGCATTTCAGTTCCCCTCACAATTTGAATCTCAATCTCTGCTCCAAACCAATTCTCCTGACAATATCATTAGCACCAGTTACATATATAAGAGCATTCAAAATTATTAAAAATAGTAAACAGAAGGGAGCATATTGAAGGATAAGAAGAAATATTGAGAAATAATCACACTCATTATTTGAAGCAATTTGTTTGATGGAAGGCTATGGAAATTTAGCGTGCCTGGATTCATTACATATGCAACAGAATTTTCCTTTTATGAAGAACTCTTAAGTTAATTTTTGGAATCTGTTTTATTGATATCAATTACTTAATTTCATGCCTCAGCCCTTTGAAATTGTAAATAAAGAGGAGACGGAATTTTCCATAAAGATCGTGATGTTGACTTGAACCATGCAGAACATCTGATTGAGTATCAGATATAGATTTATAACCTACCTAATCGCAACCCCCTCCCTCCATTTAATGTAACCCAATTACTTTAAACTGCAGTTTTGAACTCCTTTTTGAAACGTGTAAATAATTATCCATAGCCTTGTAGCTACTTAAGTCCATACTTTTGAGTGGTTACATTTGTGTTATTGAACATGTGTTATCCCAATGTATGAAGTTTTGACGTTATAGTTCTAGTGTTGGCTGACATAAGCCATAAAGTACAAGTCATAAATTCTAGTTGGAGTGTACACATGGGTTGTATGAAATATATTTGATTATGACTAGGTAAAAAGGTTGATTCTAATTGGTTGAGTGCCATTGTAAAAACCTATATTATGTTGCTTGTGTGGGTTACCAAGCGATGCTTTTTTTCCAGTGGTTTATTTACCTGTCTAGACTACTTTGATAGTCCTGGCATAAAAGCACCATTGGTAGCTCATGGAGTCTGCAACTTGTACTCTTCCAAATGGTTTCCTCATGTGAGCAACCCTAGCCTTAGCATACCACCAAACATATGCCCCCACCCACCTTTCAATCCAGATATGAACCTCATTCAGCCCAGCTTCCTGATTCACATTCTTTGAGCATCTGGGTAGATTATTTCCTCAAGCTCCTGAACTATATCACTAGTCTTCGATAACTTAATTAATAATACTAACTGCACTTCATGATTTTCCCTTGGCACAGCCTGTAACAGTTATCCCCTGACAAGACATACATCTCAGCGTGAAGTTACCTTCCCCGCACGAGTCTTGGTGTTCTCCAGTTGTTAGGTGCATTGGCCATGCTAAATACAGAGTGTGGCGACTAGAGGCTTTTCACAGTAACTTCATTGCAATATTAATATAAGCCTACTTGTGGCACAAATAAATAAACTTTAAACTTTGAACATACTTCCTGTCTGTAGCTTTCTGACTTAATAACAAGAACAAAATTTCCCAGAAAAAGTATATAATTATCGCAACGCTTTCACAAGCATTTCTCTGCACTTACGTTTAAACTATTTTCCTGAACTGATTTTAATTCCCACTGCCTAGTTTAAGTTAATTTATTAGTGTCACAAGTAGGCTTGCATTAACAATGAAGTTACTGTGAAAATTCCCTAGTCACCACGCTCCGGTTCCTGTTTGGGTACACTGAGGGGGAATTTTGGCACAGCCAATCCACCTAACCCACACATCTTTGGGTTGTGGGAGGAAACTGGAGCACCCAAAGGAAACCCATGCAGACACAGGGAGAATGTGCAAACTCCATACAGATAGTGACCCAAGACTGGAATTGAACCCAGGTTCTCGGCGCTGTGAGGCAGCAGTGCTAACCACAGTGCCACCATTTGTACAAGAGACAGTAATGGCTCCAAACTAGTGATGGGTTATTTACGGCCAGTTTGGGTCAGACCATGAGATATAGGAGCAGAATTAGGCCATTTGGCCCATCGTGCCTGCTCCACCCCATTCTTCTGCTGTCTCCCTGTAACCCTTGATCCCCTTATTGACCAAGAACCTATCTATCTCTGTCTCAGAGACAATCAATGACCTGGCCTCTACACTCTTCTGTGGCAATGACTTCCACAGATTCAGTAGGGTGGCACGGTAGCACAGTGGTTAGCACTGCTACTTCACAATGCCAGGGACCTGGGATCAATTCCTGGCTTGGGTCACTGTCTCTGTGGAGTTTGCACGTTCTCCCCGTGTCTGCATAGGTTTCCTCACACATTCTGAAAGATGTGCTGGTTAGGTGCATTGACTTGAACAGGTGCCGGACTGTGGTGACTAGGGGAATTTCACGGTAACTTCATTGCAGTGTTAATGTAAGCCTTACTTGTGACTAATAAATAAACTTTAGGGTCTCCAGTACAACTGGAGTAATTGCCTATTATTACAGGCAGATGCTACTTTTAGTATGCAATTTGGAATCATAGGCTATACACAAAATTCTGATTGCAATCATGAAGCCTAATTGTGCTTACTTCTAAATGGCCTAACCAATGGTTCTTAAAGGAAATGCTGAAGGCATCTGAGAAATCTATTTTCTTTTTGGGTGCGGCTAGGAGATTTGTTCCTCCTTAGCCCAAGTAAATCTCCGACTTGCTGTCAGTCCATCTGCGCACCCCACTCATGTAAGTAATGCCCAGGTCGTGATGTAGCCCAGGTCTTGCATCAGTGACAAGTGTATTATTTGAGGATGCACTTTGGCCCTCTGTTAACTGTCAGAGGTGAAAATCGGTCGATGAATGTCTGTTCACCCATAAGCTTACATTACCAGTTTTATTCCTGTTTTAAATAATCTGTATTATATTATTTAATTGTACAGTTCAAGTTATTATACATGTTTTATTCATTCAAAGGATGTGGACTTCGCTGGCTAGGCTGCCACTTATCTCCCATTCCTAATTGTCCTTGAAAAAGTGGTGGTGAGTTGTCTTTTTGAACTGCTGCAGTCCATGTGGTGTAGATATGCTCACGATCGCTGAATCAAAATCCTGGAACTCCCTTCCTAACAATACTGTTGGTGTGCCTACACCACATAGACTGCAGCGATTCAAGAAGGCAACTCACCACCACCACCAGGGGTGGCACAGTGGTCAGCATTGCTGCCTCACAGCACTGGGGACGCAGATTCAATTCTGGCCTTGGATAACTGTCTATGTGGAGTTTGCGCATTTGCCCTGTGTCTGCATAGTCCAGTTTCCTCCCATAGTCCAAAGATGTGCAGCTTAGGTTGATTGGCCATGCTAAATGAGTGTCAGGAAGATTAGCAGGGTAAAGATGTAGGGTTACAGGGTCCAGCAGGGGTACAGAAATCCCCACTTTTGAGATCAGTTTAAAATAGGACCACTGTGTGCCTTATATATACATTAAAGGTATGTATATATAGAACATAGAACATAGAACATTACAGCGCAGTACAGGCCCTTCGGCCCTCGATGTTGCACCGACCTGTGAAACCAATCTAAAGCCCATCTATATGTGTCTCACTTAAATGCCATAGTAAGATATGGTCTATATAAGCAGACATATAATAATTTTTGAACAGGTATTTTAGAGTTAAACTGTATTTTTGTATTTTCTTGTAATCTTTGGCAATTCACTCCTTTGCATAATGGGAAATAAGTTTAATTTGACAGACCACATATTTTCAAAACAATGAAGCATGTACCCTATTATCAGGGGCAGGCCAGGCAGCTACAGGCAACCAAAGTTATTGAAATGAGTAGAAGGATTCAACTTCTAGCTGTAATAAATAGCTGCAATTCAACCGCCACTGATAAAGAGACAGAAAACAGACTAGAGAAGATGACTCTCTTCTAGTTCTCAAGACTGCTGGTGTTAGGGGTGACTCTTGAATCTACCGGACTTACATAGGTAAGGTTACTAGGCAACGGGGGGAAGAACTTCTGGGTTCAGTTGACCAATGAATTCCTGATTCTGCTGGAAGGTAGAATGCTATTGGCCAAAGTAAATAAAGTGTATTCATGTAATTGGACCATCCAACTTGGATGACAGATTGGGCGGGAGGATCCAATCTTCAGAAATGTATATCTGTTGTACCCATCTGATGTAAGGGCAGAGAGAAGTCGGAATCCTCTGACTATCTCTCTCCCAACGCGTTGGTCAAATAAAGAACATTTTAAACTCATAATGTCTTTAGCAAGTCTTTGTGTTTGCTGGGATTGGCTAAATACAAGACGCCCTCAGTGGGACATCCCAAGAAATTCCCGTTACACGGGGATGGGGTCTGGGTGGGGTTGTTATTGGTGCATGCTCGATTGGCCAAATGGCCTCTTTCTGCACTGTTGGGATTCTCAAGGACAATTAAGGATGGACAATAAATACTGGCCTAGCCAGTGAAGCCCACATCCCTGGAATGAATAAAAATTAATAATAATAACTTGAGACATATGACAATTAAATAATGAAATACACATGGTACAGTTGTAACATATTAAAAGCCCATGAAAAAGATTTTGAAATCATTTTCTGTGATTAGATAGAAAACAGTTGAAGGTAGAAGGATTTAACATATATATCCAGCACCATACCACATATTGCTCTTAACAACTGTTTGATCATGAAATAATATCCAGAATGGTGCTCAGTCGTAACACGTTCTTCCTTGTCTCAACAATAAAAGTTTTCATAAGGAAATATATCGAGAATAAAGGGGCACAGTCACATAAGTTACATCGCTCAGTCTGACAACAAAAAGACTCTACTATCAAAAATGTTTTGGATGTCACTTGGTTATAGTTCAGTAAACTATCAGAGGCTCAGGCATGTGCTGTGGTTAATCTTCAGGTTTTATTGTTTTGGCATGAAGTCAAGAGCGTGACAGGTAACATAACCTTTGTGTAAGAAGGTGAATGATATGTATATCACATTCAAATGGGGAGAACAAAATTGCATGCTTGCTATATCTAGACTTTAGTGCACAAGTATTTTAGAACCCCATATATACCCATGTGAAACATTCAGCCAGCAGTAACTTCCCATACATCATCGCTGAAATGTAGTAAGCAAGATACAAAAACATGCTGAGTACAATATGCGGATGAAGGTTTCACAAATCCTCAAGGCTTCACGTTGATAACATTTGCACAAATGTTTAACATTGCACAGAACCAAAAGACATATTAACTAGTGTTTTAATAAAGCAGATCTCCCACTCCTGTGCTTGATGTGCCAGTATTGGTGAAGAGTTAACCATGTAATATTAATAAAGAGCTCCAGGGTATTACTGAGGAGTTAGCTATGTGATAGCAGCAAGGAATCAAGTGTATAGTATTAATGAAGAGATGGTCTTGTGGAATGAAATGCTACCGGGACTTGATGGTTTGAGTTATAAGGAGAGGCTGGATAGACTGGGACTTTTTTCCCTGGAGTGTAGGAGACTTAGGGGTGATCTTACAGAAGTCTATAAAATAATGAGCAGCATAGATCAGTTAGATAGTCAACATCTTTTCCCAAAGGTAGGGGAGTCTAAAACTAGAAGGCATAGGTTTAAGGTGAGAGAGGAGAGATACAAAAGGGTCCAGAGGGGCAATTTTTTCACACAGAGGGTGGTGAGTGTCTGGAACAAGCTGCCAGAGGTAGTAGTAGAGGCGGGTACATTTTTGTCTTTTGAAAAGCATTTAGACAGTTACATGGGTAAGATGGGTATAGAGGGATTTGAGCCAAAGCGGGCAATTGGGACTAGCTTAGGGGTTTAAAAAAAAGGGCGGCATGGACAAATTGGGCTGAAGGACCTGTTTCTGTGCTGTGAACCTCTATGACTCTATGACATATTTCTCTTTAAATGTTTTACCTGCTGTAAGTCCGACTTTTTATGCAATATGAACTATTATATAGTTCTGAAAGCTACGATGGAAATCCAATCGCCTCTCCCCACCCCCCCACCCCCCCCCCCCCCCCCGCCCCCCACCGATATTCAAAAGGTTGACTCCAAGTACAATCCCCAAGGAGTACAGAAGCTGCTAAAAAAATGTGGAATTAACATCATGCAGCTTCTTAAATTAAAAAAAATTTATCTTTGCTTTGATCACTTAACTCAATTTTAGTATGAACTGGTTTAGAGTGGAGTTGAAGATTTCAGCAAAAGATGATCATGCCTCTTAAATATCTTCAACAGCTTGGTAGAGACTTGACCTGAAGGTTGGTACATTTTCCACCGAGAGCAATAACTTAATTTTCCATTTGACAGAAACTTTAGGCATTGGTAATTATGGAAGCTGTTCATAGAATCATAGAATCCCTACCGTGCAAAAGGAGACCATTCGGCCCATCGAGTCTGCACCGACCACAATCCCACGTAGGCCCTATCCCCTTAACCCCACATAGTTATCCCGCTAATCTCTCTGACCTATACATCTTGGGACACTAAGCAATTTAGCATGGCCAGTGCACCTAACCTGCACATCTTTGGACTGTGGGAGGAAACCGGAGCACCTGGAGGAAACCCACACAGACATGGGGAGAACACGTAGACACCACACAGACAGTGACCCAAGCCAGCAATTGAACCCAGATCCCTGGACTTATGAGGTAGCAGTGCTAACCAGTGTGCCTCCCCTAAAGTCCGTTGAGTTTCTTGTATCTCCGAAATGATAAGGAACTAGACAAATAGCTCTGCAACTGAACTTGGCAGCAGTGTTTGTAAAAACCTAAACATTGATTTTAATCTGGCCTGCCTGGTGAAAATGGGCAGACAGGGCACCTACTTTACACCCTGTCCAATTTTGGGCCCTGTTAAAATTGATGGATGGACAGGGTACAAATGAGGTGCCAACCTTGAACCTGTCCCGATTCAATTGCCATCAGGAGGATGAAATTAAAACCTAAGCTCCAGTCTTGCAACTAAGCAGCTTCGAACAAGAAATTCAATCAATTATAGCAGTTGAATAATCTTATTATTGATGCATCGGATATCTGACACGTGGAAAATCAGTTATAATTCACATCTAAGAAATAAAACTTGACTACTGACCTGAATTCAAACAACACAGATTCTGCATGCTGCAAGAGTTTTCATGGCAGTATTTTCATTTCTCTTTGTACCAAAGACAATTCTGCAAGTCAATGTTTCTCAAAATAAATTCTGAGACCCCTGAGGATCCCATACAGACTTCCCATGGGAACCTGTGATAATTGAACATGGCACAAATGAACGAGTGACCAGAGGCAGGCTGAGTGTAAATCAGCAGGCAGGAACGCAGCATGGGTATGTGCTGCACAGCTTGAGCTGTGTTGTTTCCTACCTCAGAGGAAAGTGTAGATCCACACTTACCAAGGCTGTTGGTGGGCATCAGGTGGGTTCAGCTTTGTTCAAGAGAGGGACAGTATTTGAAAAATATTTATGTACCACATTGAAACCCAAAGAAAGGATGGCAAACTACAACTTCACCCCAGGTATTATTAATATTATATTGTATAATTTATATTATACCTTATATTAAGTTGGTCATTCTCTACACCCTAGTTATTACTGTATCACTACATCCTGTACCCTCTCCTTTCCTTCTCTATGAACAGTACGCTCTGTCTGTATAATGTGCAAGGAACAATACTTTTCAAGGTATACTAATACATGTGACAATAATAAATCAAATCAAGCCAAATGGGTGGGAAGGGGTGTTTCCTAATTCTTTTGAAAAGGAATCCTCTGATCAAAATGTTCTGGGAGCCATTGGCAAAAGTGAACTCTTGCTCTTTTGTGAGGTTGTGTACCTTTAGGATGTTTCGTAACCTCGGAAACCCAATGGACAATCAGAAAAATTCATTTAGTATTTAGTTCGCTCAAGAATGGGGAGGGTTTTGGAAAACATGTAAAATAAAAAACATCTATCAGGAGCAACAACAAATAGTAAAAATGTTTATTAAAAGCAGGAGTTCAACAAGATTAAAGCCAGTATAACAGTTTACATTATTCTTCCAGAACTATCCAACTCTAACATCTTCTTGTGTGCTCATTACATTTGATTTCTTTTCACCTGACCTGACTCTTCTTTCATATCCCTTCCACCATCTGGAAAATAACTTCAAAACCTATTTCTGACTTTCTGAATACAAAGAGGTTTGTTTTTGTCCTAATGCAGATTTGAAGCAATCATTTTTAAAATGAAATGAAAAGCAGGCAAGCTCTCGAACTTGTCAGCTGTGTCTCTGAGTACCACCCTTGCTTTTGTATTAGTGTTTGAGTGCAGTCCAGGACAATTATCAAAGAGGCAGTCTTTTGGACGAAATGCCTGGTGAAGCAATGGCCTAGTGATATTATTGCTAGATTATTAATCCAAAAATTTAGCTAATGTTCTGGAGACCTGAGTTCGAATCCCGCCACGGCAGATGGTGGAATTTGAGTACAATAAAAAATATCTGGAATTAAGAATCTAATGGTGACCACAAAACCATTGTTGATTGTCAGAAAAACCTATCTGGTTCACTCAAAAATGTCTTTTACAGAAGGAAATCTGCCATCCTTACCTGGTCTGGCCTACATGTGACTCCAGAGCCACAGCAGAGTGGTTGATTTTCAACTGCCCTCTGCACAAGGGCAACTAGGGATGGGCAATAAATGCTGGCCAGCCAGCAATGCCCATGTCCCATGAGTGAATTTAAAAAATGCAAAAGATCCCATGGTACTATTTTGAAGAAGAACAGTGGAGTATGCCTGGGCCCTTGCACTCAATCAACACTATTAAAACAGATTATCTGGCCTTTATCACATACGAACATGCAAACTAGGAGGTGGAGCAGGCCACTTGACCCTTCGAGTCTGCTCTGCCATTCAATAAGATCATGGCTGATCTGACTGTAAACCTTCTACCAAACCCTGGTGACCTTTCACCCCCTTGTTTCTCAATTGGGGCTATCTCTGCCTTGAAAACAGGAAAGGAAAAAAGGAAAGGGTTGTTAGGGAAAAAATCGGACCTCTCAGGGACAAAAGTGGGGACTTATGCTTGGAGCCCAAAGAAGTAGAGGAGATCCTAAATGAATACTTTGCGTCGGTATTCACAAAGGAGAGGGATGTGTTGACTGGGAGTGTCTCTGAGGGGAGTGTTGAACCGTTGGAGAAAATCTCCATTACAAAGGAGGAAGTGATAGGTTTGTTAGAGAATATAAAGACTGACAAATCCCCAGGGCCTGATGGAATCTATCCAAGGCTGCTCAGGGAGACGAGAGGTGAAATCGTTGGGCCTCTGACGCAAATCTTTGTCTCGTCACTGGACACAGGTGAGGTCCCAGAGGATTGGAGGATAGCCAATGTGGTCCCGTTATTTAAGAAGGGTAGGAAGGATAACCCGGGTAATTATAGGCCGGTGAGCTTGACGTCCGTGGTGGGGAAGTTGTTGGAGAAGATTCTTAGAGATAGAATGTATGCGCATTTAGAAAGGAATAAACTTATTAACGATAGTCAGCATGGTTTTGTGAGAGGGAGGTCATGCCTCACTAACCTGGTGGTGTTTTTTGAAGAAGTGACCAAAATGGTTGACGAAGGAAGGGCCGTGGATGTTGTCTATATGGACTTTAGTAAAGCGTTTGACAAAGTCCCTCATGGTAGGCTAGTGAAAAAGGTTGGATCTCATGGGATAAAGGGGGAGGTGGCTAGATGGGTGGAGAACTGGCTTGGTCATAGAAAGAAGTTTAACAACACCAGGTTAAAGTCCAACAGGTTTATTTGGTAGCAAAAGCCACACAAGCTTTCGAGGCTCTGAGCCCCTTCTTCAGGTGAGTGGGAATTCTGTTCACAAACAGAACTTATAAGACACAGACTCAATTTACATGAATAATGGTTGGAATGCGAATACTTACAACTAATCCAGTCTTTAAGAAACAAAACAATGGGAGTGGAGAGAGCATCAAGACAGGCTAAAAAGATGTGTATTGTCTCCAGACAAGACAGCCAGTGAAACTCTGCAGGTCCACGCAACTGTGGGAGTTACAAATAGTGTGACATAAATTCTGATTCTAGGATCGCATGATAAAGACTCAGGAGGAAAAAAGCAGAAATATTTATGTGAAATAGTGTGACATAAACCCAATATCCCGGTTGAGGCCGTCCTTGTGTGTGCGGAACCTGGCTATCAGTTTCTGCTCCGCGACTCTGCGCTGTCGTGTGTCGCGAAGGCCGCCTTGGAGAACGCTTACCCGAATATCAGAGGCCGAATGCCCGTGACCGCTGAAGTGCTCCCCAACAGGAAGAGAACAGTCTTGCCTGGTGATTGTCGAGCGGTGTTCATTCATCCGTTGTCGCAGCGTCTGCATAGTTTCCCCAATGTACCATGCCTCGGGACATCCTTTCTTGCAGCGTATCAGGTAGACAACGTTGGCCGAGTTGCAAGAGTATGTACCGTGTACCTGGTGGATGGTGTTCTCACGTGAGATGATGGCATCTGTGTCGATGATCCGGCACGTCTTGCAGAGGTTGCTGTGGCAGGGTTGTGTGGTGTCTTGGTCACTGTTCTCCTGAAGGCTGGGTAGTTTGCTGCGGACAATGGTCTCACCATCCACCAGGTACACGGTACATACTCTTGCAACTCGGCCAACGTTGTCTACCTGATACGCTGCAAGAAAGGATGTCCCGAGGCATGGTACATTGGGGAAACTATGCAGACGCTGCGACAACGGATGAATGAACACCGCTCGACAATCACCAGGCAAGACTGTTCTCTTCCTGTTGGGGAGCACTTCAGCGGTCACGGGCATTCGGCCTCTGATATTCGGGTAAGCGTTCTCCAAGGCGGCCTTCGCGACACACGACAGCGCAGAGTCGCGGAGCAGAAACTGATAGCCAGGTTCCGCACACACAAGGACGGCCTCAACCGGGATATTGGGTTTATGTCACACTATTTCACATAAATATTTCTGCTTTTTTCCTCCTGAGTCTTTATCATGCGATCCTAGAATCAGAATTTATGTCACACTATTTGTAACTCCCACAGTTGCGTGGACCTGCAGAGTTTCACTGGCTGTCTTGTCTGGAGACAATACACATCTTTTTAGCCTGTCTTGATGCTCTCTCCACTCCCATTGTTTTGTTTCTTAAAGACTGGATTAGTTGTAAGTATTCGCATTCCAACCATTATTCATGTAAATTGAGTCTGTGTCTTATAAGTTCTGTTTGTGAACAGAATTCCCACTCACCTGAAGAAGGGGCTCAGAGCCTCGAAAGCTTGTGTGGCTTTTGCTACCAAATAAACCTGTTGGACTTTAACCTGGTGTTGTTAAACTTCTTACTGTGTTTACCCCAGTCCAACGCCGGCATCTCCACATCTTGGTCATAGAAGACAGAGGGTGGTAGTGGAAGGGTCTTTTTCCGGCTGGAGGCCTGTGACTAGTGGTGTACCGCAGGGCTCTGTATTGGGACCTCTGCTGTTTGTGATTTATATAAATGATCTGGAAGAAGGAGTAACTGGGGTGATCAGTAAGTTTGCGGACGACACAAAACTGGCAGGACTTGCAGATAGTGAGGAACATTGTCAGAGGCTACAGAAGGATATAGATAGGCTGGAAATTTGGGCAAGGAAATGGCAGATGGAGTTCAATCCTGATAAATGCGAAGTGATGCATTTTGGTGGGAATAATGTAGGGAGGAGCTACACGATAAATGGAAGAACCATAAAGGGTGTAGAGACGCAGAGGGACCTGGGTGTGCAAGTCCACAGATCTTTGAAGGTGACGTCACAGGTGGAGAAGGTGGTGAAGAAGGCATATGGCATGCTTGCCTTTATAGGACGGGGCATAGAGTATAAGAGTTGGGGTCTGATGTTGCAGATGTATAGAACGTTGGTTCGGCCGCATTTGGAATACTGCGTCCAGTTCTGGTCGCCACACTACCAGAAGGACGTGGAGGCTTTGGAGAGAGTACAGAGGAGGTTTACCAGGATGTTGCCTGGTATGGAGGGGCTTGGTTATGAGGAGAGATTGGGGAAACTGGGGTTGTTCTCCTTGGAAAGACGAAGGATGAGGGGAGACTTAATAGAGGTGTATAAAATTATGAAAGGCATAGATAGGGTGAACGGTGGGAAGCTTTTCCCCGGGTCGGTGGTGACGTTCACGAGGGGTCATAGGTTCAAGGTGAAGGGGGGGAGGTTTAACACAGATATCAGAAGGACATATTTTACACAGAGGGTCGTGGGGGCCTGGAATGTGTTGCCGGGCAAGGTGGTGGAGGCGGACACACTGGGAACATTTAAGACTTATCTAGACAGCTATATGAACGGAGTGGGAATGGAGGGATACAAAAGAGTGGTCTAGTTTGGACCAGGGAGCGGCGCGGGCTAATTGTTCTTTGTTTCTCGTTTCAAGGCTTCATTCTATGATCATCTTGCTGGTGCCAGTACAGAGCGAGACTGCGGATAGTTGGGAACCTGTCTCGGGGGCAGGGAATTCAGATGGTGTTCGTGGAAGTGGAAATGACTAGGGTTGGGAAGCATTTTCCGATCAGGGCCAGTGTGATCTCCTGGACTCGTTTCGATCGCCTCAGGGGGTCAGAGAGGAATTTCCCAGATTTATTTTCCCCATATTGGCCCTGGGGTTTTCACTCTGGGTTTTCGCCTCTCCCTGGAGATCACATGGTCTGAAATGGGGGGGTGGGGGATAGTTAATAGGTTGTGATGAACAAAGCATCGTAGCTGTGAGGGACAGCTCGGTGGATAGGATATTAGTATGTAGATAGGCTGGAAAATTGGGCGGGGATCCTGGATTCAGGATTCAATCCTGGACCGGGGAGCGGCGCGGGCTTGGAGGGCCGAAGGGCCTGTTCCTGTGCTGTATTGTTCTTTGTTCTTTGTTTGTTCTTTGAAAGGAAAGGAGCTCCAAAAGCTCACTGCCCTCTGAGAGAAAAAAATTCTTCTCAGTTCTGTATTAAATAGGCGAACACTTATTTTTAAACAGTGACCCCCTAGTTCCAGATTCTCCCTCAAGAGAAAACATCCTCTCCACATCCTATTAACACTGCTCAGGATAAGACCATAAGGCCATAAGACGTAGGAGCAGAAGTAAGCCATTCAGTTCATCTGCTCCTCCATTCAACGAGACCATGACTGATCCGATATGATAATCCTCAACTCCACTTTCCTGCCTTATCCCCATAACGCCTGAATACAACCTTATATGTATTAATCAAGCTATTTCTTACTCTTCTAAACTCCAGCAAATAGAAGCCTAGTTGCTATAGGGCAGGATTTTCTGGCTCTGCCCACCACCGGGATTGTCCAGTCCCGCTGAAAGTCAATGGATTTTTGGCTGAGTCTCCGAATCTCCCACCACGAGTTCTGCCATGATGGAGTTGGAAAATTGCATTTTGTTGTCAAAGGACCAGATTTTCACCATCAAGGCAGCTCCTGTCAGGAAATCTCCCAGGTCAGCTCATCTGCCTCAGAAGAAAAGTGCCCTGAATGGCAAAGTTTTCATTCTGGGGTTGTGGGTGCAGGCATAGATAGAGCCAGGGCCATTGCCCCCAGACATGGATCAAAGGGAGCTAGAGAGATTGCTTTGTCCCAAGATAGACTTGTTAAAAGGCCTGCCTTGGTTCTCTGGGACTAATCCCAGCTGTATTATTAAATATATGGCCCTCTAGCCCTCACCTCGCAACTCCATCCACTCCCTATGCCCTGTCCATGCCAACTCATGGCAACCCATATTCCCCATCCATTTCTTGGCCCCTTATAACCCCTTTCCCAATCTATCCAGCATCCATATTGGCAAACTTCAGGAATTATGTTGCAATTAACTAAAATAAGTAGTTACTACAGATGTCACACAACTCTCATCCATGAAAATCCATTCAATACATTTAAATCCCTGAAATATTTAATCCCTGATAAGGAATATTTGTATTCATAACCCCACATCAAAGATAGCTAATCCTTTAGTAACATATTTGAGCTATCAATCAAACTGTGAATCTACTGCCCCTCACTGTGATAAAGGTAGGCTGTGGAAAGCAGTCAAGCAGTAATAATGCTATAATGAGAATAGTTAGGGTTATGGCAATAAACAGCTATTGAAACTGCTAGAACTATTTTCTTTTACTCTCACAGTCATAAGCAGTTTTTTTTAACAAAATCTAAAGGCAGGTATTTAAATAACTTGACATCTTCAATGTTCTACACCTTATACACCCTTCAAGAGCACTTCGATTTTCACCATAACATTGTGAAATTCACATTGAAGGTGGAGGCCATTCCAGGAATGAAAATCAGATTTGCTTGTCCTATGTATTGAGTTTAAATGTCTGAGCCATTTTGTAATTTGCATCCGTGTGCTTCGTGCCCCATTCCCTTTCCCCTACCAGTGAAAATGAGATCTGCTGGAAATAGGGACAGCTCTTCCAGGCACAGGAGCCAACCACCATTTTAAAGATCCGCAGATTCTCCACGACTCTGCAAAGATCCGACCAATATCTTATGCTTACAAACGCTGCTCCAATGAAAAAATATTATGAGTTAGCCACAATATAATCTTCTGCATTCACAAAAGAAGTCTCTCCTACTAACTCTCAGCAGCAAAATACCCTCTGCAGGCATGTGGTAAACTAATCTGAAACAGAATGAATCTACGCATGAGAGTATAGCATTGCCACCATATTAGTAAGGATTACAACTGGTTGGAAAGACTAGAACAAAAGGCTGCTGAAGGAATTGATCCCATAAGGAAGCATATGGTCACAATCTCAGAGGAATTAAATGACATTCTGATTGGAAAACCTTTAAGGACTACAAAAAGATATCGAGATAAAGGCTGATATTTTCCTGCTTTGGAAATAATTATTAATGTTCTCCTGTTCCTGTTTATGAGTATCGCCTGTCAATCAAACTGGTGGGCGTATCTGGTTAGAGTTTGTTGTAGGTAAAAAACCTCTGACTCTATTAGTAGATCAAAATGCAGGTTTATTTTCACAATTGTGGGAGAAGTGAGGTTCCTAACAGTGGACCCCCAGCCTTCTCATCGAACACAAGTAAGAACAGAGTTTATATATGTCCCGGGCCCCGCCCCCATTACATTGCAATTCTCTAAGATGTCTGTCATTGTTCATGGTGAGATTCTTGTTGTATTAGCAGTATCTTCCTCTGCGCAGTTTGTTCGATCTCCAAGGCCACGATTGTTCGTCATTTATATCCTTGAAACAACATCACAGGTTTTGCACAAACAAGTTAATCTGATATACATTCAGGAGACAACGGTTTTCCCTTATTTGGTCCAAATGTAGAAAACAATGAATTCTAACCAAAACAATGAATTCTGCAGCACTTCTCATACAAGCTCTAAATATCACAGAGGTCACTTTGACACTTTGAGTTTTGAAGTTTATTAACCCATTCCCGACTTCAGAGTTGAACTCAAAATTTCAGTTATCCTGTCCAGCAGAAAATGTCATGTTCATCATCGTGGTCGCAAAAGAGTTCACAAGTTACTTATTTACCTGATCTTCCAAGTAAGCAACAGCACAGCAGTGCATCAGGGCAGTCATAATGCACAGGTAACAGCGACTAGAATTTGCATTTATTGGAACAAGGTTTCATGGTTCTCCAAAAGGTTGCATGAGAAACAGGATGGACCTTTCAAGGTCAGAATGTATTTCAATGACCAGGTTTGTGTGTTGCCAATCTATTTTACTCATGCTGGAAAGTGGCATTGGCTGCTCAATGCCCAATAGTTGCCCCCTCAAGGAAGGGCCTGAAAAGTCACCGGTTACAACCATCTAAAAACCAACATCAAATTAGATCTCAATAAAACTCTGATTATTAATAAAGCGACATGAGCAGCTGTTCCGGGCTTTGATGTCAGCCTTTTAACTGATCACAACTTTGCCCTTTGAGTAACCAGACCAAGCCATGGAGTCCTCTGAAGCTGCTGTTTTAATGCAAGCTACAGCAAGGACGCTGGAAAGCTACAGCACACATTTCCATAGCCAGCCAGAGTGGCATATTCCAAGATTCATTGACAATTATAGTTTTCAAATTTGATTACATATAATTAGCATATACCAAACACAATCACTTTACGCTTGCTTCATTATAATATCCAATCAGCGTGAAAACTTAATACATCATTGCTACAAATGACCATAGTACAGCTTCCACTGTGGATCACTCCCTCCTAGTTACAGATGTCTCATTTAATGAGTTTTGCCAAGACTAACGGCCTTGGTGCCTGTCTGTGAAGGCTCTTATAAAAAGACCTTTGTTTTTCATAACAGCTTGTATGATTTTTAAACTTGTGTGATTATTAACCCTTTCAGTTGCATTTCCCCCGCAAGCTTTAGGATCCTGACAAAAGGGGCCAAATGGCAATTGGAAGCCTGCACACTAACCAGCCAAAATTTCCCCTAAATTCACCAATGAGCGGCCAGAGGGTAGGCTGGCCATCATATTAAGGACGTCCGAGTGACCGTCAAAGTTGGAAGACTAATAGAGGAGCCTCGAGCCCAGCAGAAGCAGCAGTCTGCTTTTTCGATACAAGAGATAGACACCTCCATTTTGAGGTGCCTTCTCTCCAACATTACATATTTGTATAAAAATTAGACCGAGCAGTTGGACCACTGTTGTGGGGGTATGACAGTACAGTGTGACCTGTGGCTGCAGCCAGGTGGGTAGGGCGGGGCTCAACTTATCTGGAGTGGTGACCCCAGCCACGGCCTGCCATTGGGCGGATGCCTTGAGGCAGCTGGATTGTTTCTCAGTGCCTTTCCTGATGACTAATTGGCTAATTTCAGTCAGCCTCTAACAATAGGCCATAATAGGGCTTTTGACAGTCTGGTTGGTTAGCTGCCACTTGAGGAAGGGTAGAGTTGCCAGCTTCCCATCTACCTCTGGTAAATGGTCCACTGGCCTCGATTCACCCAATTCGGAAGTGCTCACCCCACCAGGGAAACTAGAATGTTTTCCGCAGGCGCTGATAGGTAGGATTCACCCACTTCTAGGATGCAAGTTAATGCAGCTCGAGAAACCCACCCCGGAGTTCCCCAATCTCTGCGGTCAGAGACAGCCCCCCCCCCCCCCCACACCAAGCAGGAATTAGAGTGACCCAATCTGACCCCCACCTCAAACCCCCTCCACTCAGCCCCCCTCCGCCTTCAGACCCTCACTCGTGGCCCCTTCCCACCTCAGACCCACACTCATGCTCATCTTCAGGACATGGGCCTTGGCAGTGCAAATGGCACCCTGGCACTGACATTCTGGCCTGGTGCCTTGTGCCCTGAAGGGGGTCAAGGAGGTAAGTCCAGTGCCCATGTGTCTTGTGCCGCTGCCAATCTGCAATTAATAACATTTCAATTTCTCCTGCCATGGTGGGATTTGAATTCGTGTCACCAAATCCTTAGTCCGGGAGTCTGAATTCTAATCCAGTGACATAAGCACCATCCTACAGTTCTCAGCAAAAAGATTATTGGGATGATTCTGTCAGCGAATGCTCATAACATGGCATCTCAACCATTTTATAAAATCAGACTGTTGTTTTTATCATCAGGTAATTTGAAAAACAGAAAGCCAGGATTGTTTTATATGGTTTCAATGTTCATGGAGAGTCGTTCATGACATCAGGACAAGTTGCTGCTGCTTCTTTTTGAAAGGGGGAAGTTGTTCTAAGAAGAGTATACTGCCAACCTGGGTCCAATTTTAAAAAAAAAATGTTTTGTTCTCTCCTGGAGCTAATGAAACTTTCAGTCTCCAGCTGAACTATTCTCGTTTGTCCTGCTCCATCAGTTAATTTTTGAACATCGTTGGGAATGCAGGGTAAGTAATCATGCACGTATATAATTTTGGAATAAAGACCCATAATGAGACTTACACACACGCAAGGGTCCAAAATGCTGGACTGATTTAAGGAAATGATTCTAACACACCACTACAAAATCTTTACGCTGGATTCATTTTTTTTTTGCTATCCAGGAAAGATTGCTGGTTAATTTGCAAGTTCGGCAAAGCTTGTTCTCATTGAATACCTGTAAACGCATGAATGATAAAGTTTAAAGTTTATTTATCAGTGTCACAAGTAGGTTTACGTTAACACTGCAATGAGGTGAATGTGAAAATCCCCCAGTTGCCACACTCTGATGCCTGTTCGGGTAATAAAGTAGAGGAATGGTGAATTGATAAATTCCAAAGCATAGAGTCTTCGATCAGCGTCATTCTGGAGGGGCTAAAAAGCCCATAAATCCACTGCACCTGATAGTATCTTATGAAGAGAGCACTTCCCAGCAGCAGGAAACTGGAGAGCTGCTGGTGTGCGAAGTACATTAACCAACTTACTAAATAAACATAGTGTGTTCTCTGGTACCCGTTTGTTAGTTCATTTCTTAAACATTTAACAGCAGACCTTGGGTCTTTGAGTTTAAGTTTAAGTTTACTTATTAGTGTCACAAGTAGGCTTACATAAATACTGCAGTGAACCAAAAATCCCTTAGTCGTCACACTCCGGTGCCTGTTCGGGTACACTGAGGGAGAATTTAGCATAGCCAATGCACATAACCAGCATATCTTTTCGACTGTGGGAGGAAACCGGAGCACCCAGAGGAAACCCATGCAGATACGGGGAGAACATGCAGATTCCTCACACACAGTGACCCAAGTTGGGAAATGAACCCAGGTCCCTGGCACTGTGAGGTAGCAGTGCTAACCACTGTGCCACTGAGCAGGAATTACTGGACTCCAGATCTTTCAGCCAATAAAATATGTGACATGAAGGAAGGATGTGCATTTTAGTGTATTTTTATTCGCAGTTATGGAAGTAATGCTCATTTAATCTAATCATGTACTTGCCCTACCTGTACATCTTCAAGGAACTCATATGCAAGAACTTAGGAACCATGTGTTCCTCCACTCAAAGCAGCTTTTAAACATCAGTTGTGGAGCTTTTCTGCACATCAGGGATTTCTAGTCGACATCACCCTCACAGGTCTGAACAGGAACTTCACACAGCTTATATTAATAAATGCTACAACTGTTTAAGCTATTTAAAGAGACTCCTTTGTATCACCTGCATAACTAAGACAATGGCAGAAATAGCAGCCTATATTTGTGCTGGACAAGAAAACATCTTAGTGCACGTCCTGAAACAGAAAAGGTAGAACACAATAAGAGGTGGGAAGAGCCCAAAATACTTTTGAAAACCAGCAAGAAGCAATGGAGATAGGAGGTGAAGAACCTTCCCAAGAGAGTTCCCAAGGGCAGGGATAATAACTGAAAGAATGACTGGTGGGGAATAGGAAGTGGGGAATAAGCAGGAAACAAGTATCAGAGCACAGGAAACACAAGTGATGAACCACTGCAGTCAATGACCATCTGCAACAAGAGAGAATCGAACATCTCCCCTTGATATTCAATGGCATTATCATCACTAAATCCCCCACAATCAACATCCTGGGGATTACCATTGACCAGAAAATGAATGGGACCAGCCATATAAATGCTGCGGCTACGAGAGCTGTCAGAAGTTGGGATTCTGCGGAGAGTCACTCACCTCCTGACTTCCCAAACCCTATCCACCATCTACACGACACAAGTCAGGAGTGCGATGGAATACTCAACATTTGCCTAGATGAGTCCAGCTCCAAAACACTCAAGAACCTCGACACCATCCAGGAAAATCAGCCTGATTGTTTGCACCTCATTCACAAATATTCACCCCCTCCACCACTGATGCATAGTGGCAGCAGTGTGTACCATCTTCAAGATGCACTATAGCAACAAGCAGGCTCCTTCAGCCACACCTTTCAAAGCTGCGACTTCTACCACCTAGAAGGTCAAGGACAGGTGATGCATGGGAACGCCACCATCTGCAAGTTCCATTCAGGTCACACACCATCCTGACTTGCTAATATATCACTATGTCTTCACCGTTGCTTGTTCAAAATCATGGAACTGCCTCCTGAAAAGCATTGTGAGTGTTCCTAGAATACATGGACTGCAGCGGTTCAAGGAGGCAGCACACCATTATCTTCTCAAGGGCAATTAAAAATGGGTAATCAATGTGCCAGCGATGCCCACATTCCATAAATGAATATTAAAAAAGTCCATGTGGTGTAGGTACACCCACAGTCCTGTTAGGAAGGGAATTCCAGGATTTTGACCCAGTGACCGTGAAGAAACAGTGATATGATCCGAAGTCAGGATGGTAAGTGGATTGGAGGGGAACTTGCAGGTGGTGGTGTTCCATGCGTCTGCTGCTCTTGTCCATCTTGGTGGTAGTGGTCACAGATTTGGAAGGTACTGTTGAAGGAGCCTTGGTGAGTTACTGCAGTGTATCTGCTATGTGGTACACACTGGTGGTGTGCGAAGTACGCTAACCAACTGACTAACTTGTGCATCAGTAGTGGATAGGGCCAGTGAAGCACGGAATTTAACATGAGGAGAAGAGAACACAACTTATGAAGCATAAGATATGTTTGTGAAAGATAGATCGGAGTGTGGGTATGAAATGGCCTGAGTTGAAAGTAAGCATTTTTGGGCAAAGGCAAGGGCAAGGAGGTCTGCAAGACCTCGTACCAGCAAATGAAGCCCGATATTTCCAGGGAGGATGATTAAGGATGGAAATTGTTCCCCGCATACATTTTGCAATGGATGTGCTCAAAAGTGATTAAAGGCCAGTTTGGTCTATGCTAATGTAAATCAGAGAACCTACTTATATATATATACTTATGAATATATCCTTAACAATTACACCTTTATATGCGCCCTTATTCTGAATTAACTGCGTTTGGCACAAATTTGGCATCAGTTCCATTCACATAATAGATTTCATTGTGTGATTAGCCTATAAGCCTAATGCAATTTTGATTTCCTGATACAAGGACCTTATTATTCAAACAAGGTGCCATTCTAATTTACCATAATTCTACTTGGAATATTCCACCTAATAAGCAGGATTGGATCAAGAACAAATATTTATTCTCATGTACCATGGAAAAGGTCTTCATCAAAGTATTTCAAAGTAAAAGTACAGTAGAAACAGTTTGGCATAATGGGGCAGCCAAGATGGTGCTTACAGGTTAAAGGTTTATATAGGTTGGCTGTATACAAAAGGGGGTGGAAATGAATATCAAATTCATCAACAGAATATCAAACTGGAAAGAGCATGAGGAGATGAACAAGAAGACAAAAAGAAAAAGAGATTGGGGACCTATTTTATCAGTGGCCAAGATGTGGAAATGGCCTCAAAGTGGGGGTGGTAGACGTACTACTCAATGCCTATCGTTAGGCTCTTGCCACTTTCAAAGTGACCTAACAGACATGTTTCAAATGGTCGACCTGCATAGGACTCCGACTTTCATTTTATGTTAGAACTGGAATTGTACCATGGGTTTTTCAAGCAGTTTCCCCTGGCAATGGAAATGATGAGGCTGTGAGAAGGTAAATTTGAAATCATCATTTGAAATCATGGCGCAGCACAATGGTTCGCACTGCTGCCTCACAGTGCCAGGGACCCAAGTTCAATTCCGGCCTTGGGGGGTGGCTGTCTGTGTGGAGTTTGCACATTCTCCCCGTGTCCGCGTGGGTTTCCTCCGGGTGCTCCGATTTCCTCTCACGCTCCAAAGATGTGCGGGTTAGGTTGACTGGCCATGATAAATTGCTCCTTAGTGTCAGGGGAGTTAGGACTGTAAATATGTGGGGTACAGGGATGGGGCTTGGTGGGATTGTTGTCAGTGCAGGCTTGATGGGCCAAATGGCCTCCTTCTGCACTGTGGATTCTATGATGTGAGGTTCCAAGGCGTGGAACCCTCTGTCTCCCATGAAAGTAATTTGGGTCATTTCCATCCCAGGTCCCTCCTCTCTTTATGATTGTGACACCCCCCGATCCCCCCTGCACTTGTCTTACCACAAGCCAAAACGGACTGATACTGAACTGGTCTGATGGTGGCTGGCAGCCTTGGGAGTGTCCATTTGACACCCACAGTTCACAGATTCCATCTACCATATATATGCATGTAAAAGTCTCATTTAGGTATCCATTTCCCCCTTTTGTATACATTCAACCTGTATAAACATTTTACCTGTGATCGATTTTTTAGATCAAAGGTCATAGTGTTGATTTTTTACGAGTAATATTTTTGAAGCATTCGATCCTTGCTTGACTTAGTCCCAAATGAGTTCCAAACAAAAGGATTGCAATGGAATTAAATGAGACCAACACGTTAAAATAATTCATATTAATTACCATTCATAACCTGATCACTTTAATAATCTGAATAAATATAAACAAAATTTGTAACTTGAATGTAAAAACATTTTAAACATTTACTTACTTCATGACTGGTAATTATAGACCGGTTAGTCTGACTTCGGTGGTTGGTAAATTGATGGAAAAGGTCCTTAGGGATGGGATTTACGACCATTTAGAAAGATGCGGATTAATCCGGGATAGTCAGCACGGATTTGTGAAGGGCAAATCGTGCCTCACAAATTTGATAGAATTTTTTGAGGAGGTAACTAGGTGTGTTGATGAAGGTAGGGCGGTTGATGTCATATACATGGATTTTAGTAAGGCGTTTGATAAGGTCCCCCATGGTCGGCTTATGATGAAAGTAAGGAGGTGTGGGATAGAGGGAAAGTTGGCCGATTGGATAGGTAACTGGCTATCTGATCGAAGACAGAGGGTGGTGGTGGATGGAAAATTTTCGGACTGGAGGCAGGTTGCTAGCGGAGTGCCGCAGGGACCGGTGCTTGGTCCTCTGCTCTTTGTGATTTTTATTAATGACTTAGAGGAGGGGGCTGAAGGGTGGATCAGTAAATTTGCTGATGACACCAAGATTGGTGGAGTAGTGGATGAGGTGGAGGGCTGTTGTAGGCTGCAAAGAGACATAGATAGGATGCAAAGCTGGGCTGAAAAATGGCAAATGGAGTTTAACCCTGATAAATGTGAGGTGATTCATTTTGGTAGGACTAATTTAAATGTGGATTACAGGGTCAAAGGTAGGGTTCTGAAGACTGTGGAGGAACAGAGGGATCTTGGGGTCCATATCCACAGATCTCTAAAGGTTGCCACTCAAGTGGATAGAGCTGTGAAGAAGGCATATAGTGTGTTAGCTTTTATTAACAGGGGGTTGGAGTTTAAGAGCCGTGGGGTTATGCTGCAACTGTACAGGACCTTGGTGAGACCGCATTTGGAATATTGCGTGCAGTTCTGGTCACCTCACTATAAGAAGGATGTGGAAGCGCTGGAAAGAGTGCAGAGGAGATTTACCAGGATGCTGCCTGGTTTGGAGTGTCGGTCTTATGAGGAAAGGTTGAGGGAGCTGGGGCTGTTCTCTCTGGAGCGGAGGAGATTGAGGGGAGACTTAATAGAGGTTTATAAAATGATGAAGGGGATAGATCGAGTGAACGTTCAAAGACTATTTCCTCGGGTGGATGGAGCTATTACAAGGGGGCATAACTATAGGGTTCATGGTGGGAGATATAGGAAGGATATCAGAGGTAGGTTCTTCACGCAGAGAGTGGTTGGGGTGTGGAATGGACTGCCTGCAGTGATAGTGGAGTCAGACACTTTAGGAACATTTAAGCGGTTATTGGATAGGCACATGGAGCACACCAGGATGGTAGGGAGTGGGATAGCTTGATCTTGGTTTCAGATGAAGGTCGGCACAACATCGTGGGCCGAAGGGCCTGTTCTGTGCTGTAATGTTCTATGTTCTATGTTCTATGACATCAAATCATTAACACCTACAGGATTATACTTACAATTTTTGGGTTTTGATGCCTGAAAAACCTTGGTCAGCTTTTATCTGGGGTAAGTAGAATCTTAGAATCCCTACAGTGCAGAAGGAGGCCATTCAGCCCATCAGGTCTGCACCAGCTCTCTAATAGCGTAGCTGACCCGGAGTCTATCCCCTTAACCCCAGATATTTATCCCCAATTCCCCTACACTTCTGTCACAAAGGGGCAGTTTAGCATGGTCAATCCACCTAACCTGCACATCTTTGGACTGTGGAAGGAAGCTGGGGCACCCCAGAGGAAACCCACGCAGACAGGGAGAGAATGTTCAAACTCCACACAGATAGTCACCGAAGATCAGAATCGAACACGGGTTCCTGGCGCTATGAGACAGCAATGCTAACCACTGTGCCACCATGCTGCCCCCATCTGAAAAATTATAGTTTATTGGACAAAAAGGCATGCCAATGACTTTTATACAAGATTGACTTTTACAAAAGGATATATGATAAATGCAGCCAGGACCTCAAAATGGTTCCAATTATATTGGGACAATATATAGCCAGGACAGGATGCTGCATCAGTCAATTCCACAAAAGTTAAAATTGACTCCATTAATTTTACAGAAATGCTGATTGAGAAAATGGCAAAACGAATCAATTATTTTTATCAGCATGCAATCCATTTTATAATGCGGTACACAAAACCTAAAGTGAATTAGTCACACTGGTAGGACTGCAGTAAGCTGTTGGTTATATTTGAGCCTAACTCCTTGCAAATCAGTAGAGATTCCCTGGGATAAGAAGCTTAATCTATCTTCAATTTAGAATGAAAGAAAAAGAATAGAATCATTATGAATTGCATTGTAAGAGGATTAAGAAGAAAGAAAAACAAAGAAAGAAAAAGAGATGCATTCATAGAACCAAGAAAAGTTATGGCACAGAAAGAGGCCATTCACAGAATCACAGAATTGTTACGGCGCAGAAGGAGGCCATTCAGCCCATCATGTCTGTGATAACCGGAAAAGAAAAAGGAACTAGCTGCATCATTGAAGGAGTACACAGAAGTGGGTTCTGTCTGTAGTGCAATGGCAACAGGTATGGAACTGGGAAATCTAATTTTTTTAATTCACTTGTGGGACATTGGCATTTCTGTCTGGCCAGCATTTATTGTCCATCCCTAGTTGCCCTTGTTCAGAGGGCAGTTGAGAGTCAACCACATTGTTGTGGCTTGGGTGTCACACGTAGGCCAGACCAGGTAAGGACAGCCAATTGCCTTCCTTGAAGGACATTAGTGAACCAGATGCACTTTTCCGACAATCGACAATGGTTTTGGAGGGCCAAAGGGCTTGTTTCCTGGGCTGTAATGTTCTTTGGTTTCATGGTCATCAGTAGATTCTTAACTCCAGATGTTCTTTTTTTAAATTGAATTCATATTCCACCATTTGCCATGGCGGGATTCGAACCCGGGTCCCGGGAGTATGAGCTGAGTTTTCTGGGTTAATAGTCTAGCGATAATATCACTAGGCCACCGCCTCCCCTACACAATAATCAAGCTGAGTTCTCAGTTTACCCGAGGTCCAACAATAAGTGCATGAAACTGGAGCATGACTGTTGTTGACTTTAAAGTGGAAGCAATTATTACAAGGAACAGCATAGCATTTAATTGGTGTTGCTGTATTACCTGAGCAATATATTCAATGCACGTATTTATTTCCAATTAATCTTCCTTTCAGTCTGATGTGGGTGTTATTGCACATCTTCAGGGACAAGTGGCCCTCACTTGTAGAAATTTCAATTTCTTTTTGCAGAACCCACTTTATTGGAGACATTGTTACCAACTCGAGAAATGAATATACGTAGATCAAAAGAACATGCATGGTACACAAAATAGGAGTTCCTACTTCCGCGCAGAAGAGTCAGTTGTAAAGCCTGGTGGATAGTGTCATTTTATTTCAATAAAGTTAATGATTTACTATTCAGATCACTTCTATTCTGTACAAGAGTGTCACAGAAATTGTATACTCCATTTGAATTGTTGCCTAATGGAATGCGCCTATCACAGATTTCAAAGAATTTTCCAAGAAACCCAATTTATTACAGGATAATTTGATTTCAGAAAAGACTTTGATCTCGCAAAAGAAGTGTCACTGTTTTTGAACCAAGAAACCCATATGTGTAACACCTGTGTCTTCACATGTTTTTTTTCCCCCACATCCCTTTTAGTTCATCCAATGGCTTCATTACAAGGTAATTACTCAAAATGTTTGGGGCAACAGTTCACAATGTAATATATTAATTTTTTCATGCTCTGGCTTGTCCTCAGACAGATTTACTGGATATACAATAACAGCGTTGTAACGCTCCTCACCATTAGGGAACGTTGTACATATTAGCCAATTAATATTACTAGTCAGCTGCCTGCCCACTATTGTTGGATTAGCAGATGGAAAAGCATCTGTGTACCACAAGTCCTTTCTGTAAAGTAATTTTTAAGAACAAATAAAATCTAATTAAGTTATATAAGGTCCCCACTGAGTTTCTCCAGTGTGTTCACCACAAGGATCAAAATCTTGAGCAGAGGTCCTAGCCATGCCCAAAAAAGGAAACATAATGGTGCACAAATTAAAAAGCAGGAAACAGTCAAAATCCATTCACGGTGCATTTTCGGATTATGATATTATACGCTGATATGTACCTAATGCCTTCTATTCTTCCCTCAGATCAGAGTGGTATTTGATGTGTGTGGCATAGGTGCGCGATGCCTTGGACTACATGTTACTGTGACAAGAAACAGAAAACCACACCACCACAATTGATCAGCTCTTTCTTAGAACCTCTTCCAACAATTTTGACTGTACTTTTTTTTTACAACATCTCTGCTAAACCAATTATTACCATGTAAAGGTTGATTCCCTAATAGAATAAAGGAATGAAAATTACTACACTTTGCGTCATAGCAGATGTGGTCTAGAAACAATGGAAATATTTTTATTTCTGTACATTTTTATGATAGATACCACAAACATAACCTAGCTTTAAATGATAGCTTAAACATGTCATCTCTTATCACCTTCTCTTTCAGAAACATTATTGATGTTGGAAGAATGTCAGTTAATGGACTTGGTTTAATATCTCATGTACATTTGTCAGCAATTAATGTGTCACTTGTTTATTATGTTATTATTCATTTATGTCTTCTCATTGCTTTCTCTGAATAAAATAACTACAATACCCAACACTTCTGTTGGCTTTATGTCAATGCAGTTTATTGAAATGATTAAACCATCACTTGTCCAAATGTCAGATCCAAAACGGCTGCAGGAGTTTGTTCATATTAGGCAGTTACTCTTGAACCTATGCAATTGCTATTCCATGTCCTGTGATTCTGGTTTATTTTATTTATTTGTTGGGCACAAGTAGGCTTACATTAACACTGCAATGAAGTTACTGTGAAAATCCCCTAGTCGCCACATTCCGCCGTCTGTTCAGGTACGCTGAGGGAGAATTTAGCATGGCCAATGCACCAAACCAGCACGTCTTTTTCGGACTGCAAGAGGAAACCGGAGCACCCAGAGGAAACCCATGCAGGCACGGGGAGAACGTGCAGACTCCGCACAGACAGAGACCCAAGCTGGGAATTGAACCCGGGTCTCTGGCGCTGTGAGTCAGCAGTGCTAACCATTGCGCCACCGTCCCGAATTGTGCAAGGCATAATAATTCACACTGGGCCCTGAAATAGTGTAAATATACAAAGCATCACAAACGCACTTGAGTCATCTTTCTATCACTGCATTTTTTTTTATTGGGGAAAAGCTTGTGTGCTGGCATGTTTGCAGTCATCATACAAAAGGAAACACATCTACAAATTTGGATAATTTATACAAATAGAACAATCTCAAAAAATAAAACTTTTAATTTAGTAAACACGTTCTGTGCTCTTTAGCACCGTCTGGAATTACTCCACTGTATGCAATCCCTGAGCAGCAACACAAATGTATTAATTTATCAACTTTTCTCCTGAACCTGAAAGCGTTGGCCAGGAAGAGAGAAAGTCTCCCCCTGCATGGCTTAGGTTTCACCCTTAACTCTTGGACAGACCCATGAATGAATCATTGCTACAACACAATGCCAACAAAGCCAGAGCAATTAGTCACTTCTGCCACGCAATCGCACAAAAGAAGAAAATAAAGTCCCTGCTGTTTGATTTAAATGTGAGAAGTACAGATGCAAAGTGACATATTTGTGTTGTGACTCAGAAGTCATAGAAATACACCTGCTCCGTGGTCAGTAAAATCAATTAAATGCATTCAGTCGATCAAGAAACAACAGATGTAAACAAACCAAAAGTAACACAGCGAAAGAACAAATGCAGCTTGTGAATTTTTTTCCTTTATCCCCTAAAATACCAACAAATATGCCTTTACCAAAATGTATTTAATTCAAAAGCAAAGGGTTCTGCTATTGCTAAAGGAGAAGGGGATACAATTTAATGTTTCATTTCTCATTCCCTTCTAATTACAGTAACTCATACTCAATGACAAGGCCCGCTATCATTTTGCCAAAACCAACATCGAAGCAGCTTACGCACAATTGTTTACAGTACTCCGGAGCCATACATAACATGTCGAACATGAAAGACGCCTTTGCAGATGCGGGCACACTTTACAAATTCTCGACTTCAAGGCTGAATAGCCATTGTGCAGATAACTCAGCAGAGCCCTCCTAAGTCGTCCATCATCCCCGACAGGTAGGTGCCCCCAATTCACAAAGCCTTTGACAATTTGTTAAAACAAAGAGGTCTGTGACTTGTCTGCAACTTGCTTACAAGTGGTAAGCCGCAGCAAAAATAATCAGCCACTTGGAGATGCAGAGTAGATAGGCACTGTTAAGCTAACACTATGTGAGCCAGGCAATGGGTGTCAGGTGTGGGGAAGTCTTGAGACTGATGTGTTCCAAATGGAAGAAAAAAGTAAATTTGTTAACAATGTTTAACGTCATCCATTATTCCCTAAAGCATCCGTTATTTCCTAATTTGCTTCATTAAGTGCTCTAATTAGCTGTTGGTTAGTCAGAACCAAGGAAGACCAAGCTTTTGTAAAATCCGGGGTCAGAATTCCAGGGGAAGACCTCTCAAATCCACCATCCAATTCCATCGCCTCCAGTACAGGTCTCCATCATTTATGGGAGCTTCCCATTAGCTTTGTAAGGGGCGAAACCCACAACTGCCCTGAAGAGACTAGGGTCAGAGAGAGTGGGTGCGCAGACCCAGGGTCTCCGATACAGCTGGTTCCACTCTTTTGGTTCAGCAGAGCCCTGGTGCATCACTGGAAGCCAGTACACCAAGTGAGCTGGGGCGTGACAACTTTCAGAAAAGTGAATGAGGGTCTCATTAGTGGGTGAGTTGCCCGGATGCTGAAATAAAATATTTTCTGTTAAAATCTTTGAAAGGATGATGGAGGCTCCCTTTCTGAAGGTCAGACGGATGCCAGAGTTTCTAGCATCCTTGGGAAGGCAAGTGCAGGAGGTGCAGCCAGCATGTCCCATGATAACCAAGTGCTTCCTACTGACTCTGCAAACTCCAATTGGGCCAGTGCTGGAGGCCATTGCCGGGATTGTGACCAGAGGCTTTTCAGCCCTCACATCTTTGCTGATCCCTTCTCATTTTGAAAGTCCGTCTGCTTAAGTTTTACCGTCTCTTTTTTTTTGCACATTCAGGCCTTGTTTCTCCATGATGTTCCGCAGTTTGCGAAGGTTGGACTGGGTAATGGCGTCATCAGGCTTGAGTTGAAGAGCGCGGAGGTAGTTAGCCTCAGCCTCGTGCAGTTTTCCGTTCAGATGTAGAATGGCTCCCAGGTTCATCAATGCTACGGGGTACTGTCACAAAAGAGAAGACAGGGTGAGAGGGAAAACAGAAACACTCTGTAAACACTGACTAAGAATTGAAAGCAAAAAATAAACAACTGCTCATGTTAATCAGTCCTTCATACAGATGGGGGGGCAGAGTGGCACAGTGGTTAGCACTGCTGCCTCACAGCACCAGGGGCTTGGGTTCAATTCCAGCTTTGGGTGACTGTCTGTGTGGTGTTTGCACATTCTCCCAGTGTCGAGGGGAAGGCAAGATCAGGATATTGAACTTGATAATAGGCCATGATCAAAATGAATGGCAGAGCAGGCTCGAAGGGCTGAATGGCCTATTCCTGCTTCTACTTTCTATACCTGCGTGGGTTTACTCCGGTTTCCTCTGACAGCCCAGAGATGTGCAGGTTAGGTAGATTGGCCATGCTAAATTGCCTCTTAGTGCCCAAAGATGGGTAGATTGGTTGCGATTACAGGGATAGGCAGAGGGTAGGGCCTGGGTGGGATACTCTTTCCGAGAATTGGTGCAGATTTGATGGGCTGAATGGCCTCTTTCTGCACTGCAGGGATACTATTCTATTCCATGACAATGTGAAAGTTCAATGAGTATTTTGTAAAATCCAAAATCAATTGACTTTTAAATGTGGCTACCAGTTATATTTCAAGAACAGCAGACATTTAGGACACATTATTATCTAAGTACAAAGTTTGTGGAGTATATTTTCACTGCCATTGCCTGAGTGACAATCCAGCTATGTGAAACTGGTCATCCATCCATTGTAGAACACAACCAGATTTCATCTTGTTGAAATGAAATAATATCTGGCTTGTTCTACAACGTGAGTGAGCTGCATTGCTAGATAATCACCCAGGCAGGGAAGATGAAGAGTTGCTTACTCTACGTTGAAAAGGCACAGTGTTTCCAGTTCAACTTTCCATGAAAAAGACATTACAAACTGAAATCATATTTGCAATACATGAGCCTCAAGTTGACAAAACCACTTCAGTACCAACCCTGGGAATAAACCTACGGTAAGAAGTCTAACAACACCAGGTTAAAGTCCAACAGGTTTACTTGGTAGCAAAAGCCACAGCAATAAACCTATGGCACATCAAAACAAGGAATTACATCCAAGTGCAGTGTCACATGGCCTCATAACTTAAGCTGCAGTATATTCAACATTTTGTTACCCACTGCACCAAACTGGTACCTAAGTCATGAAAGAGTGAAGATAGATACAAATGCTCAATGAACGAGTTTCATCTTCTTGGTAGACTTGAAGGATTTTGCAGTGGTCATTATCATTACAACTGTGAGACTGAGAGCAGCTTCTATCACCGTCACATATTCTATTCAACACAGAAATCCAGATGTTGCTGTCAATGATTCTTTGTTCCTCCACAGGGTGCGGTGTTGAAATTCCCACAGACGGAGATCTTCTGAAATCATTTAAATTGGCATGAATGCCGGCTTTTCGGCTGCTGGGCTCACTGCACAAACCTTGATGTGGAGTTGCCAGCGTTGGACTGGGGTAAGCACAGTAAGTAGTCTCACAACACCAGGTTGCACAGACCTTGAAAAAGTTAGGCCATGTTGAACGATGTGCAACTGAGACACATCAATGTACCAAAATCATGATTACTGTTGAACAAGCACGCTGGTCCTGAAAAACGAGTGTTAGAATTTATGGAATGTCAATTATCTCAATTAGGATTTTTTAAAAATTCCACAAATGTTTTAAATAATTTTTTTCTTCATTTATAGGACATGGGCATTACTGGCTGGCCAGCATTTATTGCCCATCCCTAGTTCCCCATGGAGGACAGTTGAGAGTCAAACACATTGCTGTGGCTCTGGAGTGACATGTAGGCCAGAACTGGTAAAGATGGCGGATTTCCTTCCCTAAAAGACTTGAGTGAACCAAATCAGTTTTTCCCAACAATCGTCCCATGGTCATTAGTAGATTCTAAATTCCAGACTTTGTTCATTGAATTCAAATTCCGCTACCTGCCATGGCAGGATTCGAATCCATGTCCCCAGAACATTAGCTGAGTTTCCGGATTAATAGGCTAGTGATAATACCACCAGGCCATTGCCTCCTCATAAAATGTTGGCTTATGGTAGTTCAGCTTCTACCTTAGTCCCATGTGCCTGTCACAATTTTTACTTTGTCCAGTGTCTTTTGCAACATTTTACATGAAGAAAGAAAAATAATTTTTCTCACTGATTCTGAAAAAAACGACTATCATTTTGCTGAGGCATCATTTTCCATCGTCAGCAATATCTCCATCCATACAATGGAAATAAAAGGCAGGACAGATGTAAAATGAGCAGGCAAATCGATACTGCACATCAACCCCTCCAAACCAGCTGGAGTTGATTTTCTTCTTTCTACTTTCCTCTTCTCAGCTCAAATGAGCACTCGTTTTCCCCCCAAGTCAACCTGCATCTTTCACGTCATTGTTCACACTGCCATCCTTCTCCCCTTCAACTCGCTTAATTCTGTGGAGTTTGCACATTTTCCCAGTGTCTGCGTGGGTTTCCTCCGGGTGCTCCGGTTTCCTCTCACAGTACAAAGATGTGTGGGTTAGGTAGATTGTCCATGTGAAATTGCCCCTTAGTGTCAAAGGGACTAGCTGGGGTAAATGCATGGGGATAGGGCCTGGGTGGGATTGTGGTCGGTGCTGACTCGATGGGCCAAATGGCCTCCTTCAGCACTGTATGATTCTATGATTCTATCTGGCCCTTCTTTTCAGCCCCTCTCCCTGTCAAACTTGGACTTTTCCCACACCTCCTCCAGTTCATTCTGACACACAGCTCCCCCCTCCGAAGTCATTCCAAATGGGATTCTTCTTCCGACCCTACCCCAGTTCAGATTGTTACTTCCCAATCCAACCAAGCTGCCACGGTTTTTCATTCATTTTTCCAATTCAAAACTGCACTCTTCCTTCACCTTCAGTTAATACTCACCCTCCCCACCTCAATCCCAAAGTGCCCTAGCTTTTCCCTTGAAAGTGCTGCTCATGCTTTTTGCTGCTTCTACATGGCATCATAACTACCCTCCCCCGCACTATCCTCCTCATCTCCATTTCCTAATTATGAAACGTGGATGGTTACCATGCTTTGATATAGTAATCAAGCCAAAATCCTGACCATTTGGAGTTAGAAACACCTGGTCCTTTAATAAAAGGAAATTACTTCATATCTCTGACACACTGTAGGTGTGTGCACTTTATTTCCAGTGTGCTGTCATATCACAGCATTTAAAGCCTAAGACTAGAGCTACGACAGGAAAGGCACTTTAATTTAAGTGGTTTAATTTACTAGGGCGGAACCATATTTATTCATTGTCAAATAGGACAGGAAGTGTTGGTGTGCAGCCAATTTCCCCTGCTGGTTTGTGAAGAGGGATATAGTCACATCTTTAGTAATCTGAGACATTCACGCGGCAGCCTTGGCTTTCCAGCACCGGTCTTCAGTTTCACAAAGACCTTGTTCCTGGGACAACACAATCAACTAAAGCCCCCAGCCAAAAACATTTCTCTCATTTTTATCCACCCTGTTGCCATGCACCTTCAGTGGCTAAGACAAGTTGTCAAAAGGGATTCATAGCTCTCCAAGTCCTGAATAGGAAACCCTGTTGATCACATCCACAATTCACAGGGCCTTCTTTGCAACTTGATTTGCTCGTTCATTTTCTTTGTAAATGATCTCTGACATTATATTTGCTCCAGGAGACGCACCACCTTCATTATGTTTGTCCGCATTGTGGCTCACAAGATTAATGAGCGGTATAACGGTAAATGAATGTATATTGGTGAAGTTTCTCAGACTATCCTTTATTGAGTGCAGCTAATGAAACTTTTCACCTCATCAATAAAGACAGTCATTAATGCTGGAGTTCAATAATCCACTGCTGCTAGACTTCCATAAAAAGTGACACCACCTACAGTTTTGCTGGTCAAACGATCAAAAGACTCGCTTCATTTCTTGCATTGGATGAGACGTTTTATAAAGTGAGTAAAAGAGCAGAAAAATGCAACATTGACTGAGGCAAAGATGCCAAACTCATGAAAACCTTGAAATCCACAAGAGAGTAAATTAATCATCAGGCCGTATCCAATGCAATGCTTGCTTGGACAAGGAAACTCCAAGATGGTTGGGGAAAATCAGAGTCTGTTATCAAAAAATATCCTCCATGTTCTTTTGCGTCCGTTCCAAATTAATATCAGCTACAGACATGGAGGGAACCTATCTCAGAATGAAACTGAGGTTAAAGGGGGGGAAAATTTATTTTAAAAACTTTTCAGAGGTTTGTTCAAATGTTTACCAGAAGCCAATCAAGCTGAATAGAAATTGGGACTGGAATAAACAAATATACTTGGAGACGACATAATTGATTTTTAGAGGTACAGAATCAACCTTGGCAAGGTGAGTGCTGTTGAGTTTGTGCCATTTGGTAAACAAACAATTAAAATGTCTGCTGAATTGTATTTGTTGTAGACGCAGGGGTCAGAAAGCCCCTACAGCTACTGATTGACAATCAACGGCCATGTAGTCTTGGCCAAGTCCATTTCTGGGTGGTCATATCAATCACTGTGTACTGAAAACTTTTTTTCATTAGGATTTTGATTCTTCCTATATGGTGTATGGCAGTTTCCATCTGGCTCTATATTCGTTACTCAATGTAATACACGGAGTCATAAAAAAATGAATGGTAATTGTCAGTCTGGCATGCACAAAAATTCCATGTTTGGCATCCCCGCGAATACAAACGATATAATATTTAACAAATTTGAATGGTAACAAACTGATTCCAGTCTGCAAAGCTCCACTGACCACAGAGATTTACAAACTATGCAGACCTTTTTATTATAATTTCTGTGCTTTGCCTGGAGGTGTAATTCTAGACTGAATATCCTGTGATTGTTTGTATGAAATGACATTGGATAGAAACATTTTACAGTGAAAAATGTTGCTACCCACATAGTTCTGACGGGCGAAGCAAAAGTTTGTCACAATGCTTTGGATTTGAAAGTACAAATTCATTGGTTTTCCATTAACAGCACATATGTTGTCTGGGTCATGGCATTAAAGGCAAAAAGGGAGGGTATTTTGAAAGTCCGAACTCAATGTAGACACCAAGAAAGCAAAATGTAACAATACACTGAACCTTTTTGCCTAATGCATTTCAGACAAAACTTCAAAGCGTTCTTTTTCAGGCACAGAAGAGAAAGTAACTTAGCAGATGTTGGAGAAATGGCTCCTCCAACTGCAGCTGTTCAGAATCATGTGCATGTATGGTGGTGGGAAAAGAAGTCCTCAACAGAAAGGCAGCTACATAAAAAGCGAAGAAGGAAATGCAGCAGAACTTCTTATACCGGTTTCTTGGGCTCCTGGAAGCAAGGTTCCTTTAATGCTCAGTTATTTTTTATTTATTCATTCACAGGGTGTAGGTATTATTGGCTGAAGACCAGCATTTGTTTCCTATCCCTCATTACTCTTGGGAAGGTGGTGGTGAGCTGTCTTCTTGAACCACTGCAATCCATGTGGCGTCAGTACACCCACAGTGCTGTCAGAGAGGGAATTCCAGGATTTTGAATCTTCAACAGTGAAGGAACTGTGATATATTTCCAAGTCAGGATGGTGACTGGCTTGGAGGGGAACTTGCAAGTGGTGGTATTCCCATGAATCTGCTGCTCTTGTCCTTCTAGAGGTCATTGGAAAATGCTGTTGAAGGAACATGGTTAAGTTGTTTCAATGCATCTTGCAGTTTGTACACACTGCTGTCCTTGCACATTGGAGGTGGTAAAATCACCATAGTCCCAGATAATGACAGGCTGCCCTCCTTTTGAGGGGGAGAGCTGACTGATGGTGATTTAACTCAGGCGAGGGACAAGGTTGAGAAGACTGGACTTTCATGAATAACCTTGGTTAAGCTCAGTTGGCTGGACAGCTGGTTAGTGATGCAGAGTGTTGCAAAAAGTGCGGGTTCAATTCCTGTACTGGCTGAAGTTTTTCATGAAGGCCCCACCTTTGCAATCTTGCCTCTCATCTGAGGTGTGGTGATCCTCAGGTTAAAACACCACTAGTCAGCTTTTCAATTCAAAGGGGAGAACAGCCTATGGTCATCTGGAACTATGGCGACTTTACCTTTACTATTTATATCAGTGGGGAGGGGGGTGAATGGTTAAGGTGGCGGATGGGGTGCCAATCAAATGGGCCACGTTGTCCTGGATGGCGTTGAGCTTCTGGAATGTTATTGGAGTTGCCTTCATCCAGGCGAGTCAAAAGTATTCCATCATACACCTGAGGGCCTTGTAGAAGGTGGAAAGCTAAATGTTGCCTTTTGTGCGTCACCGTGCTTTGCACTATAACTATGCTGCATCTTCTGTGCTAATTCTTTGAAGGGTATCCCTTGTAACACTGACACTAGATATCTACAGGACAGGCACAGCTAGTGTTTAAAACGTAATTTTTATGAATTTTATGTTCATCCACATGAAGGATGTTAAGGCCGAGGAATGATACAATTTATGCTCTGGACACGCAGGGCGAGATTTTCCGGCCATTCTCGCCCCAAGACAGCAAAATCCCACCTGAGGTCAACGGACCTTTGCATGGTCTGCCCCCCCTGCCCGCTACAATTCTCGTGGCGGCTGGACAGGAAAAGTCCGCCTCCAATGTCAGCTTCAATCATTGCTCTATTATTCAATAATGCTGCTGTGAAGCAGCTTGGAATGTTCTCCTATGTTAGAGGTGCTAGATAAATGCAAGTTGTTGTTGTGCCAAGTTAACCTCTTGCTATTTCAGAAGAGCACACCCAGGTGCCATTATTCTGCCATTCTCCAGCTTCTCCATGGGAAATAGTCAATTCAGTGAATGCCAACCAGGACACATTTGTCAGGAAAGATGGTTTAAAGTCTCATCTAAATGATGACAACTCTGACACTGCAGTAATCCATTAGTACAACATGTATCAGGCCAGATTACATACTAAGGATCTGGTGGGAAGTTTGCAACCATGACCTTTTGACTTAGAGGCCAATATTTTGCCATTAGGCCAAAGGCTGTCACCAAATTGAAACAATAGACAGAGATGTAGGTGATATTGAGGATCTTAAATTTAATAAAATGGACAAAGGGAGCTAGCATAAGTCGGTAAGGACAGGAACTCAGTAAGAATAGGGCTTAGTGCAGACAACATGCAAGTAAAAATGTAGCGATCCCATGACAATATTCAAAATGAGCGAGGACGATCACCCCATGTCTTGGCTAATATTTATCTTCCCTCCAAAGTTACTGAAAGACTTCTGTTCATTTAGCACGTAGCTGTTTCTGGGATCTTGCTGTATGCAAATTGCCTGCCACACTTACTTGCATAAGGGCAACATTTCAAAGGCTATTTACTGGCTGCGAAACACTTCCAGATGCCCCAATCCTATTAAAAACATGTATAATAAAAAATGTATTTTTAAAATTTCCTTTGAGTTGGGGTTTTGCAAGGGCGGAGCTGAGCAAGGGAGGAATTGGAAAAATCAAGTTTGGAGGAAACATTGACATTATAACAACTTCAGAGGTGTGGCTGAGCAAAAGCTGAAGATGGATAACATACAGCTGATTAAGAGAATTATAGGACGTGAAATTTTAAACGCAGTTGCGTCAAATTAGATGCTATTGGGGCATAACAGTGCAATGAATACATTGGGATGTACCGCAGTTTTCATATCCGCTATTTGATAGATATTTGGCCTTAGCATGATAAATGGATTGATTCAAGTCAATTTAAAATATGGCAACCACTCTAATGTTCTCGGCAACCAAGTCTAAAGCCTCCCAGCAACCTTGATTGTCACCAGGTTCCAACCACACTCATGGATCAAGTTGAGTGACTTAGAAACATAGAAACATAGAAAAACTACAGCACAAAACAGGCCCTTCGGCCCCACAAGTTGTGCCGAACATATCCTTACCTTTTACGCCTACCTACAACCCTCCATCCTATTAAGTCCCATGTACTCATCCAGGAGTCTCTTAATAGAAACAGACTTATGTGAGACTGACATCCATTCGAGTATTTAGCCGCAGCTTGGTGGAAGGCAAATCCTTCCTTGAATTATTTACATTTTCTTTGCTATAAATTCACCTCATAATTTGGTGCCAGATCTTGCAACTAAACCAAAGAATATTCTATCATTAAATCGTGTGAAATTGAAACCAGGCTCAGCACACCCGCTTCAGGAATAACTACCCCCACTGACATGATTTTCACCTCCATACCAATTTAATGCCAATTCATGCCCTCACCCACCATGCTTTGCTCTTACATCTCAATTCCAACTCATTCAGTAACCACTATGGGCAGACCTCAAGAGCCATATTGAGATAAAATAAAGATCCAAATACCTATTACTGCTTTCAGAATAATTTTCAAAAGCCTCCCATTCCTGAAAGCCCATTCAAAACTTTAAAAGCCCCTCAAGTACTTAATCCCTTATCAAAAGATTTGTATTCATAAACTCATATCGACGACAGAAAATTATTTAATAACCTCTTTGAGCTATCAATCAAACTGTTAACTTACAACCTCCTTGCTGGCCTAATTGTAGGTTATGGAAAGCAGCCAACCATTAATCATGAAATTATGACAACAAATAGCTATTGTAATTACCAGAACAAATTAGTTTCAACTCTTGTTGACAATGATAGGCTTTTTAAATGTTTTTAAAATGTGGGGATTTAAATAACTTGATGGCTTGACAATTCCACATACCTCATGAACATTTATGTCTCCTCCACAAATTTGTGATTCTCACACTGAAGGATAAAGTCCTTTCTTCAGAGAAAATGGGCTATGTTTGAGCTACTTCTAACAACGTTGCTGAATATGGGTTTCCCTCAAATGCGAGTCCCCTAGCCGCAAGATTGGGATCTTTTAGAAATGGAAGGGGAACTTGCGGATCTAGGTCCCATCTGCCACTTTTATCTGCTCGTGGAGGTTCCACGGCTCTGAGAAAATACGGCCTATTGTTTTCTTTGAAGAAAAGTGAGATAGAACCTTGTGATCTGAACAAAAGCACCAAAATCCCATATTTATATGTTTTATCCAGTACATCACGCCACATGAATTACTATATAGGTCCTTAACTAAAACTTCCCAGAGAAGCTTTGAAAATGCAGATTGAGTGTGATGACAAAAACAACATCTTTCATTTAACTTTTCATGTTAGCTTAATGTCAAAAGGCAAGATTCTCCGGCCTCCCAACCGCATGTTTCCCACTGGCGGGAGGTGGCGTGTTGTTTGCTAGCGACAGGATTCTCTGGTCCCACTGCTACCAATGGGAATTCCCATTGACGTCACCCCACCCCAATGGGAAACCCATGGGTGGGGTGCACTGCCGGCGGGAGCGGAAAATCCCGCCAGCGTGAACAGCCGGAGAATTCCAGCCAAAGGCTGAAGTTTAAAAATAATATTCATTTTTAAAAATTGCTTTAATTTACCAATATATTCAATATAACAGACTCTTTTTGTAACTGGCATAATTATAGAACTCATAAAATTTTATACATGAAAACCCATTTTACCTTTAAAAACACCTTTTAGTGTGTCCCATAGAAATGTCTAAAAGCAATATGAACTGTTTATATCAGCACTGAATAACATTTTAAGAGTAGTAATGTTTCTTAATGTGCAACAAGTGCTTGTGTTCAGAACAAAATAATGACTGTCAACTATAGACAAAAATACATTTAAGTGTACAGCTGTTTACTGCACATTGTAACTAAGTTTATAAAGCCACAGCTTTACCTCATAATTGTTAATGGTTATGTGTTAAGTGCATAATTAAATGACATTTTTTGAAAATGGATAATTTAGTGTGTATTACCCTCATTTCTTTCACCGCAGATTCTCCAACAACTGTTCATTTATCTACAAAGGTACTCAATGTGAGTATTGCCGCACTTTAAACTGAAAACTGTCCGAATACCAACTGAATTAAATAGTATGTTTTGCAACATATCACTTTCTGTCATAGCAAAGCTTATGTGACTTTCTCATCTGTATCCCACTGTGTACCGAAATGGGGCAAACAGATTTAGGGGTTTAGGGTGCAAATTCCACTATGTATCGACACAAAAGTCGCAGTATAAGCGGTACAGTCACACAGTGGTTAGCACTGCTGTCTCGCAGCTCCAGGGACCAGGGTTCGATTCCCGGCTTGGGTTACCGTCTGTGCCATGTTCTCCCCATGTCTGCGTGAGTTTCTTCCGGCTACTCCAGTTTTCTCCCACAGTCTGAAAGACATGCTGGTTAGGCGCACTGGCCATGTTAAATTCTCCCTCAGTCTACCGAACAGGTGCCGGAGTGTGGCAACTTGGGGATTTTCACAATAACTTCACTGCAGTGTTAATGTAAGCCTACTCAGGACACTAATAAATAAACTTTAAAAAAGAGTCAGGACCAGATCTAAATCTGAAGCTGAGCACCATGCGGTCCCTCAGGGAGACTTTCTCACACCATCTGATTTCAATCTGGTGTGGAAAATAAGCTCGGAGCAGAGTTGAGCCAAATTCGAAAAGTTAGACCTGTTTGCGCATTTCAAAAAAATCACCACAATCTCGCTTACATTCTTCAAATATCAAATAGGAGAAGGGCACAGAGAATGCTTGTAGGCATCCAAAAAGCTCTCTCCTGCCATGCATAGTGTGATTGCCCAGCTGTAACTTTAATGTAATTAATAGGGGGAGGGATGGGGCATTGTTTTGGAATGATGTAATATGGAGAAGTCTGTGTTAATCATGGGATGTCGCAGTTCTGGTTCTGATTGTATTCACTTACATTTGGTCGCAGTCCTGCTGCCAATCCGTAATGTTTCTCAGCTGCTTCATTCAGGCCAGCTTGTCTGATGAACAAAGAACAGTTTTCAAATGAAATGAAATCTGACTTCAGACACGTGTCATAAAAATGGTTTACATTTCAGATAGAAAAGCGGACAGTCCTACCAGATGTTGAACAGGGAGGACACAGTACGGCAAATGCACCACATTGCACGGGAAAGCCCCGTCATGTATTGTACACGAAGCATGAGGGACAACTCCCAAAGTTGCATGTATAATTTGCATTTTAAGTGTAGACATCCAAAAAATTCAAAGTATTGGCACACGTCTTGTGCAAATTCATTTGTGTTATTGTAATTTTCAGCAATGTACCTGAAGTAACGATAGTGATCACAACATTAAACATTGATGCACATCACACACTGGTTCGTTCCTTCATTGATGTAAGGTGCTAACCCATGTTGACAAGTGATTCCACAGTGCTAAACACCCTTCAAATACTTGGGTCTATATGACCATTCCTCACGTACGAGTCCAAAATGTTATCGTGAGTACAGAATATTGGAACCAAGCTAGATTATGTCCTCTTCTACATACCCATTTTTCAGCAGGAGCCATTGAGTACCAGGTATAAAACCAGAAAATGCTGGGACTATTCTAAGGACAGCACTATACTAAGGGCAGCACGGTGGCACAGTGGTTAGCACTGCTGCCTTGCAGCGCCAGGGACCCGGCTTGGGTCACTGTCTGTGTGGAGTTTGCACATTCTCCCCGTGCCTGCGTGGGTTTCCTCCAGATGCTCCGGTTTCCTCCCACAGTCCAAATATGTGCAGGTTAGGTTGATTGGCCATGCTAAGTTGACCCAAGTTTTGGGAGGATCAGCAGGGTAAATATGTGGGGTTACGGGGATATGGTGGGATTGTTGTCGATGTAGGCTCGATGGGCTGAATGGCCTCCTTCTGTACTGTAGGGATTTTATGATTCTATGATATTCAACTGGTTCGGTAGCATCCATTTCTGGTTGGTGAATTTTTGTATGAAACGTTAACTTGGGCCTCTCTCCATAGATGCTGAGTTCTTCCAGCATTTTCTATCTTTATTTTGAATTTTCAACATCCACAGTATTTTTTTTTGCATTGGGAATGGGAACCCTGTTTGATCTTCCCCTCCATTGCTTTGAAGCCAACTGTAGCACCCCTATCACCGGTCTGACCAAGACTCATCAATTCAGCACAATAGGAAACCTTTCTGCTCTGCATAGCTTCCAATGGACAAAGACTTAATGAAAAAGTGTGCATTGACTCTGCATAAAATGCAGAACAGGGACGAAGTAGAAAGGGTTGACAGCTTCAAGTTTTTAGGTGTCCAGATCACCAACCTGTCCTGGTCTCCCCATAACTATAGTTAAGAAAGCCCACCAATGCTTCTACTTTCTCAGAAGACTAAGGAAATTTGGCGTGTCAGCTACGACTCTCACCAACTTTTACAGATGCACCATAGAAGGCATTCTTTCTGGTTGTATCACAGCTTGGTATGGCTCCTGCTCTGCCCAAGACTGCAAGGAATACAAAAGGTCATGAATGTAGCCCAATCCATCACGCAAACCAGCCTCCCGTCCATTGACTTTGTCTACACTTCCCGCTGCCTCAGCAAAACAGCCTGCATAATTAAGGACCCCACGCACCCCAGACATTCTCTCTTCCACCTTTTCCGTCGGGAAAAAGATACAAAAGTCTGAGGTCACGTACCAACCGACTCAAGAACAGCTTCTTCTCTGCTGCCATCAGACTTTTGAATGGACCTACCTTGCATTAAGTTGCTCTTTCTCCACACCCTAGCTATAACTGTAACACAATATTCTGCAGTCTCTCGTTTCCTTCTCTATGAACGGTATGCTTTGTCTGTATAGCGCGCAAGAAACAATACTTTTCACCGTATGTTAATACATGTGACAATAATAAATCAAATCAAAATCAAATGATTGGTTCAGAATATTATCAATTAGTAGATTATTTTGCAGCTTTATTTAGAAATTAGTTCGTATTGATGTGCGACTCTCTGCAGTCTTTCTCACTTAAACATAGAACATAGAACATAGAACATTACAGCGCAGAACAGGCCCTTCGGCCCACGATGTTGCACCGACCAGTTAAAAAAAAACTGTGACCCTCCAACCTAAACCAATTTCTTTTCGTCCATGAACCTATCTACGGATCTCTTAAACGCCCCCAAACTAGGCGCATTTACTACTGATGCTGGCAGGGCATTCCAATCCCTCACCACCCTCTGGGTAAAGAACCTACCCCTGACATCGGTTCTATAACTACCCCCCCTCAATTTAAAGCCATGCCCCCTCGTGTTGGATTTCTCCATCAGAGGAAAAAGGCTATCACTATCCACCCTATCTAAACCTCTAATCATCTTATATGTTTCAATAAGATCCCCTCTTAGCCGCCGCCTTTCCAGCGAAAACAATCCCAAATCCCTCAGCCTCTCCTCATAGGATCTCCCCTCCATACCAGGCAACATCCTGGTAAACCTCCTCTGCACCCTCTCCAAAGCCTCCACATCCTTCCTGTAATGTGGGGACCAGAACTGCACACAGTACTCCAAGTGCGGCCGCACCAGAGTTGTGTACAGTTGCAACATAACGCTACGACTCCTAAATTCAATCCCCCTACCAATAAACGCCAAGACACCATATGCCTTCTTAACAACCTTATCTACTTGATTCCCAACTTTCAGGGATCTATGCACACATACACCTAGATCCCTCTGCTCCTCCACACTATTCAAAGTCCTCCCGTTAGCCCTATACTCAACACATCTGTTATTCCTACCAAAGTGAATTACCTCACACTTCTCCGCATTAAACTCCATCCGCCACCTCTCGGCCCAACTTTGCAACCTGTCTAAGTCTTCCTGCAAACTACGACACCCTTCCTCACTGTCTACCACACCACCGACTTTGGTGTCATCAGCAAATTTGCTAATCCACCCAACTATACCCTCATCCAGATCATTAATAAATATTACAAACAGCAGTGGCCCCAAAACAGATCCCTGAGGTACACCACTTGTAACCGCACTCCATGATGAATATTTACTATCAACCACCACCCTCTGTTTCCTATCCGCTAGCCAATTCCTGGTCCAATTTCCTAGATCACCCCCAATCCCATACATCTGCATTTTCTGCAGAAGCCTACCATGGTGAACCTTATCAAACGCCTTACTAAAATCCATATATACCACGTCCACTGCCTTGCCCCCATCCACCTCCTTGGTCACTTTCTCAAAAAACTCAATAAGGTTAGTAAGGCACGACCTACCTGCCACAAAACCATGCTGACTATCACCTATCAATTCATTACTCTCCAAATAACTATAAATCCTATCCCTTATAATTTTTTCCAACATCTTGCCGACAACAGAAGTGAGACTCACCGGTCTATAATTCCCGGGGAAGTCTCTGTTCCCCTTCTTAAACAATGGGACAACATTCGCTAACCTCCAATCTTCTGGTACTATACCAGAGGCCAACGACGACCTGAAGATCAGAGCCAGAGGCTCTGCAATCACTTCTCTTGCCTCCCAGAGAATCCTTGGATAAATCCCATCCGGACCAGGGGATTTATCTATTTTCAGACCCTCCAGAATATCCTGCACATCCTCCTTATCAACTGTAATACTGTCTATTCTACTCCCTTGCAACCCAGTGTCCTCCTCAGCTATATTCATGTCCCCTTGCGTGAACACCGAAGAGAAATATTGGTTCAATGCTTCACCAATCTCCTCCGGTTCCACACATAACTTCCCTCTGCCATCTATAACTGGCCCTAAACTTGCCCTAACCAACCTTCTGTTCTTGACATACCTATAGAACGCCTTAGGATTCTCTTTAACCCTATCCGCCAAAGTCTTCTCATGTCCCCTTTTAGCCCTTCTAAGCTCGCTCTTCAACTCCCTCTTAGCCAATCTAAAGCTTTCTAGTGCACTACCCGAGTGCTCACGTCTCATCCGAACATAAGCCTCCTTTTTCTTTTTAACCAACAAAGAAACTTTTTTGGTGCACCACGGTTCCCTAGCCCTACCAATTCCTCCTTGCCTGACAGGGACATACCTATCACAGACTCGCAGTAGCTGCTCCTTGAAAAAACTCCACATGTCGGACGTTCCCAGTCCCTGTAATCTCCTAGTCCAACCTATGTTTCCTAATTCTCTCCTAATAGCCTCATAATTACCCTTCCCCCAGCTAAAACCACTGGCCCGAGGTTCATGCCTATCCCTTTCCATCACTAAGGTGAACGTAACCGAATTGTGGTCACTATCACCAAAATGCACACCAACTTCCAAGTCTAGCACCTGGTCTGGCTCATTTCCCAGCACCAGATCCAATATAGCCTCACCTCTAGTTGGCCTGTCTACATACTGAGTCAAAAAACCTTCCTGCACGCTTTGAACAAAAACTGACCCCTCTAACGAGCTAGAGCTATAACAATTCCAGTCAATATTAGTCAAGTTAAAATCCCCCATAACAATTGCCCTATTACTTTCACTCCTAAGCAGGATTGACTCCGCAATCCTTTCCTCAACCTCTCTAGAACTTTTAGGAGGTCTATAAAAGACTCCCAACAGGGTGACCTCTCCTCTCCTATTTCTAATCTCCGCCCATACTACCTCAACAGATAAGTCCTCATCAAACCTCCTCTCTGACACTGTGATACAATCTCTGACCAATAATGCTACCCCTCCCCCTCTTCTACCTCCTTCCCTACTTCGACTAAAACATTTGAACCCCGGGACCTGCAGCATCCATTCCTGCCCCTGCTCTATCCATGTCTCTGAAATAGCCACAACATCGAAGTCCCAGGTACTGATCCACGCTGCAAGTTCACCCACTTTATTGCGAATACTCCTGGCATTGAAGTATACACATTTCAAACCCTGCTCCACCCCACCTCTGCAATGCCGTGCATTGCAGTCCCCATCCATGCATCCCTCACTTTCAGCCCCACTACTCAGGATCCCTCCCCCCCCCCGAATCAGTTTAAACCTCCCTGCATGGCCTTAGCAAATTTACCCCCCAGGATATTGGTCCCCTTCTGATTAAGGTGTAGACCATCCTTCTCATAGAGGTCACACCTTCCCCAGTACGAGCCCCAATTGCTTAAGTACCTGAACCCCTCCCTCCTGCACCATCCCCTCAGCCATGAATTCAAACCTTCCCTCTCCCTATTCCTCTCTAAACTATCCCGTGGTACAGGCAAGAGTCCAGAGATAACCACTCTGTCAGTCTTGGCCTTTAGTTTCCACCCCAACTCCATAAATCCCTGCCTAATATCCCCTTCCCCTATCCTCCCTATGTCGTGTGTCCCCACATGTACAATAACTTGTGGTTTATCTCCCTCCCCCCTAAGAGTCCTGAATACCCTGTCAGACACATCCCGGACCCCAGCCCCTGGTAGGCAACACACCAACCCTGAGTCCCTACCTTTAGTTCCGACCCTCCTATCTGTCCCCTTAATTGTGGAGTCCCCAATCACAAGGCCCAGTCTTTTACAGCCCCTAACCACCTGAGCTTTCTCACTCGGCTCACCCCCAGAGATCTGCTCTCTATGCTCAGTTGATTCCTCCTCAACTGTAGCCTCCAGCACCGAAAACCTATTATGGAGGGGAACCGCCCCAGGGGATTGTCTTCCCGATTGCTTCTTACCCCTCCTCCTGGCATTGACCCAAGCCTCATTTCTAGGAGTTACTATTTCTCTATAACTCCTATCAACTTCCACCTCCGCCTCCCGAATTATGCGGAGTTCCTCTATCTCCCCCTCCAGCTCCTTTACACGCTCCTCCAGAAGCTGCAATCTAATGCACTTCTTACAACTAAAATCTCCTGAAACACTACTGGATTTCCTCACCACATACATCCCACAGGAGATGCAGCATACTGCCTGAACTGCCATCCCTGAAGCCATTACCAGCAAGAAAAAAAGAAAACAAAAAAAAAAAACTTAGTGTTTTCATTTAGTGCTGGCAAAACTAACAGAGAGGTAGAAGCTAAGTGTCATGGGCAGCAAGCAGTTAGGAAGGCAAATGGTAGGTTGGCCTTCATTGCAAGATTACTTCAGTACAGGAGCAAGGATGTCTTACCACAGCTGTACTGGGCCTTGGTGAGACCATTCCTGGAGTATTTTTTGGTCTCCTTATCTAAGAAACAATATTCTTGCCATCGAGGATGGAGTGCAGTGAAAGTTCACCAGACTGATTCCTGGGATGGCCATGTGTTGTATGAGGAGAGATTGGGTCAACTTGGCCTGTATTCACTGGAATTTACAAGAGCGAGAGGGGACCTTTTTGAAAAATGTAACATTCTGAAAAGGCTGGACAAACTAGATGCAGGGACATTCTTCCTGGAGGGGGAGGGAGTGGCAGGAAGATCTAGAACAAGTGGTCAGAGTCTTCGCATATGGGATAGGCCCATTTAGGACTGAGATTAGGAGAAACCTCTTCACTCAGAGGGTAGTGAACGGTGGAATTCTCGACCATCGAAGGCTGTGGAGGCCAAGTCACATGAATATCTTTAAGAACTAATTAGATTTTTAGACTCTAAAGTTGTCAAGGAGTATGGGGAGAGCACAGGAGTATGGTGCTGCGGTAGAGGAGTAGCCATGATCATGTTGCATACCATTGCAGGCTCAAAAGCCTGAACGGCATTCTCAAGCTCCTAATTTCTATCTTTCTATGTTTCTCCCTGAAAATAATAAGATATTTCCATGCGATTGTTGCTATTCCATTGTGTTCTTGTAAACAAATGAAACTGATGAGTTATCGTGAAGATGTTTTTACTCACAATTCTTATTTATCTCACAAGTTGCCATCTGCCAAAATATTTGAATATTTTTTGCTGCTGGATCCCGGAGAAATTCAGTATTGATCAACTGGGTGGGATTTTCCAGCCCTTCCCACCAGCGGGATCCTCCAGTCTCACCCTCCCTGAAGTTGACCCCCGCCCCCCACCCCCCTCCCCCCCCCCACCCCCGCTCTGCCCTGCTACTTCAGAGAGTTTCCTGGTGGCAGGGAGGGCAAGCCATGCAAAAGCCTGGAGATTTTGGCGGGACCAGAAGATCCCACTGGTGGCCAATGGCTCACTGCATCCACCGTGGGTAAACCCGCCATGGCAGTGGGGTGGTGGTGGTGGGGGGTGGGGGGGGGGGGGGGGGGATGTGCAGAATATTTCGGCCAATACGGGTGAGAGAAAAAAAATCTTGTTACACTACCGAGTTAGTCCAGTTCCAACAAATGGTCCCATGTGAGGCTTAATGTTATTATTCAGAATGTCTGTTGCCAAATACAGATCAATTAGAACAATAAATTAGATTAATTGTAGATTGATGCGTCAATGCACTCAATTGAAAACTATCAACAGTTTAGGTCGTGCAATGACTTCAACGAGGCCCATGAGGTTGGCTTCTTGGAGTATGAGTTCCTTGATTGAGGTCATAATTGCCTGCTCAATCAGACAAGCTCACCTGTATGTAAATATGAGAGTGTCAGGTCCACTGTACTCTGACTGTGTACCTGAAGCACTCTCAGAGTGGAATTGAGTTTGTTATTGACGGAAATCTGGTGAAGGAATAGGCCCCTAACTCTTTTGCTGGCCTGATGAAATGTAACATTTAACTAATGATCATTTAAAGAAGAGTGCACAGCTAAAATATTTATGGTAAAGTTTTATTCTACCACGCAAGACCTTGGAGTAATTCCTCACTGTGCCACCCAGATGTAAAACTGGACTTAAACATCAGCTCATCCCCATAATGGACAGCGAGCCAGTTTTCTGCTCAGCTGACACATTGAAATTCTACCTTGCTACTTCAGCAGAGATATCTTAATGTCAAACATTGGTCGAATTTGCCGACAGGTTTTTATTTTGTAGCTAACGCTCTGATCTCCAATAACCTTGCTTGCTGTCTCAAACAAGATAATGAGAGTGGAGGAAGTAAAGACCAGAGGGGGTAAAATTCTCACCAGCGATTTCTCACCAGAAAATCCCTACGGTGCAGAAGGCGGCTATATGGCCCAGTGAGTCTGCACCAGTTCTCCGTCAGAGCATTTTACCAAGGCCGACCTCCGACCTATCCCCATAACCCCGCACATTTACCACGACTAATCCCCCTAACCTACACATCTTGGGACACTAAGGGGCAATTTACCATGGCCAATCCACCTAACCTGCATATCTTTAGACTGTGGGAGAAAATTGGAGCACCCGAAGGAAACCCATGCAGACACAGGGAGAATGTGCAAACTCCACACAGACAGTGACTTCAGGACAGAATCAAACCCAGGTCCCTGGTGCTGTGAGCATAGAATGGAAATATGTTGCAAGTGGCCTGCCAAAGAGGTCAGTGTTAAGAGTTGCCTCCTGCAGCACACATATAGTGAATTGGATCAAAGAATAGAGGGAATAATGTTGAAATGTGCTGAAATTGAGGCTGTGGCAAAGATTGCTGGGGACATAAATAAACTAACAAGGTAGGCGGATAGATGGCATTTCAATGTCGAAACATATGAATAAAACAATTTGGAAGTAAGAACAGAAATGGAAATACATTTTGAATGATAAGACTTTAAATGGAAAAGAATAACCAAAGTGGCCCAGATATGAAAATACACATTTAAGGTGGCAGCACACGTGGTTAAGACCAGAAAACCAGCAAACACAATCCTTGGTTTTGTAGCTAGGGGATAAGATTACAAAAGCAAGACGATAATGTTAAACTTGAACCAGAGCTTAGTTATGCTACAACTGGAGTTTTGGTGCCACATTTGGAGTTTTGGGCACTGTTTTAGTTACTTACTGTCAGGAGTTTACAACCACAATGGAGAAGGTACGGCATAGATTCGCTACAGATTTACCAGGGATGCGGTCTTACACTTATGGAGAGCAACACAAAAAACTAAGAGTCATGGAGTTATTTACGGCACAGAAGAAGGTTATTTTATAGAATTTATAGAAACCCTACAGTGCAGAAGGAGGCCATTCGGCCCATCGAGTCTGCACCGACCACAATCCCACCCAGGCCCTACCCCCACATATTTACCCGCTAATCCCTCTAACTACGCATCTCAGGGACAATTTTTAACCTGGCCAATCAACCTAACCCGCACATCTTTGGACTGTGGGAGGAAACCGGAGCACCCGGAGGAAACCCACGCAGACACGAGGAGAATGTGCAAACTCCACACAGACAGTGACCCGAGCCGGGAATCGAACCCGGGACCCTGGAGCTGTGAAGCAGCAGTGCTAACCACTGTGCTACCGTGCTAACCACTGTGCTACCGTGCCTGTACAGTCAGATAATAGGTAGGATGTACAGGGACTGGAGCATAGACATGATGGGCTGAATAACTTCCTTCTGTGCCGTAAATAACTCAATGACTCTTAGTTTTTTGGGTTGCTCTCCATAAGTGTAAGACCGCATCCCTCAATGCACATGCATCCCCAGGTCTCTCTGTTCCTGCACACTCTTTATAGAATCACAGATGTTAGCCCATGGCCCTGGCAGCTCCGGCAGCACAAGTGAATATCTAAATACCTATTAAATGTTACGAGAGTTTCTGGCTCAACCACCCTTTCAGGCAGTGAGTTCCAGACTCCCACTACCTTCTGGGTGAATAAGTTTCTCGTCAACTCCCCTCTTACCTGAAATCTCTGCCCCCTGGTTATTGACTCCTCAACTGATGGAGAAAGTGCCTTCCTATCCACCCTACCTATGCCCCTCATAATCTTATCCACCTCTATCAGGTTCCCTTTTAACCATCGCTACTCTGAGGAAAACAGCCCAGCCTATCCAATCTTTCCTCATAGTTCAGACCCTCCAGCCCAGACAACATCCTGATAAATCTCTGCACCCTCTCCAGTGCAATCGCATTCTTCCTCGAATGTGGTGACCAGAACTTCATGCAGTACTCTAGCTGTGACCTAACTAGATTTCTATACAGTTCCAGCATAACTTCCCTGCTTTTGTTTTCTATGATGTGGAGATGCCGTTGATCTGATCAAAAAGAAAAGTTTTTGTTCAAAGCGTGCAGGAAGGTTTTTTGACTCAGTATGTAGACAGGCCAACTAGAGGTGAGGCTATATTGGATCTGGTGCTGGGAAATGAGCCAGACCAGGTGCTAGACTTGGAAGTTGGTGTGCATTTTGGTGATAGTGACCACAATTCGGTTACGTTCACCTTAGTGATGGAAAGGGATAGGCATGAACCTCGGGCCAGTGGTTTTAGCTGGGGGAAGGGTAATTATGAGGCTATTAGGAGAGAATTAGGAAACATAGGTTGGACTAGGAGATTACAGGGACTGGGAACGTCCGACATGTGGAGTTTTTTCAAGGAGCAGCTACTGCGAGTCTGTGATAGGTATGTCCCTGTCAGGCAAGGAGGAATTGGTAGGGCTCGGGAACCGTGGTGCACCAAAAAAGTTTCTTTGTTGGTTAAAAAGAAAAAGGAGGCTTATGTTCGGATGAGACGTGAGCACTCGGGTAGTGCACTAGAAAGCTTTAGATTGGCTAAGAGGGAGTTGAAGAGCGAGCTTAGAAGGGCTAAAAGGGGACATGAGAAGACTTTGGCGGATAGGGTTAAAGAGAATCCTAAGGCGTTCTATAGGTATGTCAAGAACAGAAGGTTGGTTAGGGCAAGTTTAGGGCCAGTTATAGATGGCAGAGGGAAGTTATGTGTGGAACCGGAGGAGATTGGTGAAGCATTGAACCAATATTTCTCTTCGGTGTTCACGCAAGGGGACATGAATATAGCTGAGGAGGACACTGGGTTGCAAGGGAGTAGAATAGACAGTATTACAGTTGATAAGGAGGATGTGCAGGATATTCTGGAGGGTCTGAAAATAGATAAATCCCCTGGTCCGGATGGGATTTATCCAAGGATTCTCTGGGAGGCAAGAGAAGTGATTGCAGAGCCTCTGGCTCTGATCTTCAGGTCGTCGTTGGCCTCTGGTATAGTACCAGAAGATTGGAGGTTAGCGAATGTTGTCCCATTGTTTAAGAAGGGGAACAGAGACTTCCCCGGGAATTATAGACCGGTGAGTCTCACTTCTGTTGTCGGCAAGATGTTGGAAAAAATTATAAGGGATAGGATTTATAGTTATTTGGAGAGTAATGAATTGATAGGTGATAGTCAGCATGGTTTTGTGGCAGGTAGGTCGTGCCTTACTAACCTTATTGAGTTTTTTGAGAAAGTGACCAAGGAGGTGGATGGGGGCAAGGCAGTGGACGTGGTATATATGGATTTTAGTAAGGCGTTTGATAAGGTTCACCATGGTAGGCTTCTGCAGAAAATGCAGATGTATGGGATTGGGGGTGATCTAGGAAATTGGATCAGGAATTGGCTAGCGGATAGGAAACAGAGGGTGGTGGTTGATAGTAAATATTCATCATGGAGTGCGGTTACAAGTGGTGTACCTCAGGGATCTGTTTTGGGGCCACTGCTGTTTGTAATATTTATTAATGATCTGGATGAGGGTATAGTTGGGTGGATTAGCAAATTTGCTGATGACACCAAAGTCGGTGGTGTGGTAGACAGTGAGGAAGGGTGTCGTAGTTTGCAGGAAGACTTAGACAGGTTGCAAAGTTGGGCCGAGAGGTGGCGGATGGAGTTTAATGCGGAGAAGTGTGAGGTAATTCACTTTGGTAGGAATAACAGATGTGTTGAGTATAGGGCTAACGGGAGGACTTTGAATAGTGTGGAGGAGCAGAGGGATCTAGGTGTATGTGTGCATAGATCCCTGAAAGTTGGGAATCAAGTAGATAAGGTTGTTAAGAAGGCATATGGTGTCTTGGCGTTTATTGGTAGGGGGATTGAATTTAGGAGTCGTAGCGTTATGTTGCAACTGTACACAACTCTGGTGCGGCCGCACTTGGAGTACTGTGTGCAGTTCTGGTCCCCACATTACAGGAAGGATGTGGAGGCTTTGGAGAGGGTGCAGAGGAGGTTTACCAGGATGTTGCCTGGTATGGAGGGGAGATCCTATGAGGAGAGGCTGAGGGATTTGGGATTGTTTTCGCTGGAAAGGCGGCGGCTAAGAGGGGATCTTATTGAAACATATAAGATGATTAGAGGTTTAGATAGGGTGGATAGTGATAGCCTTTTTCCTCTGATGGAGAAATCCAGCACGAGGGGGCATGGCTTTAAATTGAGGGGGGGTAGTTATAGAACCGATGTCAGGGGTAGGTTCTTTACCCAGAGGGTGGTGAGGGATTGGAATGCCCTGCCAGCATCAGTAGTAAATGCGCCTAGTTTGGGGGCGTTTAAGAGATCCGTAGATAGGTTCATGGACGAAAAGAAATTGGTTTAGGTTGGAGGGTCACAGTTTTTTTTTTAACTGGTCGGTGCAACATCGTGGGCCGAAGGGCCTGTTCTGCGCTGTAATGTTCTATGTTCTAAAAGAGAGGCATACGTTGGGTCCAGGCAACTGAAAACAGATGGAGCTCTGGAGGAATACAGAGGGAGTAGGAAAGAACTCAAACGGGGAGTTAGAAGGGCAGAAAGAGGTCACGAAATGTTCTTGGCAGATAGGATTAAGGAGAACCCTAAGGCATTTTATTCATATGTTAGGAACAAAAGAGTTGTCAGGGAAAAAGTCGGACCTCTCAGGGACAAAGGAGGGGAATTATGCTTAGAGCCCAAGGGGATAGGGGAGATCCTAAATGAATACTTTGCATCGGTATTCACAAAGGAGAGGGACTTGTTGACTGGGAGCGTCTCGGAGGGAGGTGTTGACCCGTTAGAGAGAATCTCCATTACAAGGGAGGAAGTGTTACATTTTTTAGGTAACATTAAAACTGACAAATCCCCAGGCCCTGATGGCATCTGTCCTAGACTGCTCAGGGAGACAAGAGATGTAATTGCTGGGCCTCTGACGGAAATCTTTGTCTCTTCATTGGACACAGGTGAGGTCCCTGAGGATTGGAGGATAGCGAATGTGGTACTGTTATTTAAGAAGGGTAGCAGGGATAACCCGGATATTTATAGGCCGGTGAGCTTGACGTCCGTGGTAGGGAAGTTGTTGGAGAGGGTTCTTAGAGACAGGATGTATGCGCATTTAGAAAGGAACAATCTCATTAGTGACAGACAGCATGGCTTTGTAAGAGGGAGGTCGTGCCTTACAAATTTGGTAGAGTTTTTTGAGGAAGTGACAAAAACAGTTGACGAAGGAAGGGCCGTGGATGTCGTCTATATGGATTTCAGTAAGGCATTTGACAAAGTCCCTCATGGCAGGTAGATTAAGAAGGTTAAGGCTCATGGGATACAAGGAGAGGGCTAGATGGGTAGAAAACTGGCTTGGCCACAGGAGACAGAGGGTAACAGTCGAAGGGTCTTTTTCCAGCTGGAGGTCTGTGACCAGTGGTGTTCCGCAGGGCTCTGTAATGGGACCTCTGCTATTTGTGATGTATATAAATGATTTGGAAGAAGGTGTAACTGGTGTTATCAGCAAGTTTGCGGATGACATGAAGATGGCTGGACTTGCGGATAGCGATGAACATTGTCGGACAATACAGCACGATATAGATAGGCTGGAAAATTGGGCGGAGAAATGGCAGATGGAATTTAATCCAGATAAATGCGAAGTGATGCATTTTGGAAGAACTAATGTAGGGGGGGAGTTATACAATAAATGGCAGAGCCATCAAGAGTATAGAAACACAGAGGGACCTAGGTGTGCAAGTCCACAAATCCTTGAAGGTGGCAGCACAGGTGGAGAAGGTGGTGAAGAAGGCAGATGGTATGCTTGCCTTTATAGGACGGGGTATAGAGTATAAAAGCTGGAGTCTGATGTTGCAGCTGTATAGAACGCTGGTTAGGCCACATTTGGATTACTGCGTCCAGTTCTGGTCGCCGCACCACCAGAAGGACGTGGAGGCTTTAGAGAGAGTGCAGAAAAGGTTTACCAGGATATTGCCTGGTATGGAGGGTCTTAGCTATGAGGAGAGATTGGGTAAACTGGGCTTGTTCTCCCTGGAAAGACGGAGAATGAGGGGAGACCTAATAGGGGTGTACAAAATTATGAAGGGTATAGATAGGATGAACAGTGGGAAGCTTTTTCCCAGGTCGGAGGTGACGATCACGAGGGGTCACAGGCTCAAGGTGAGAGGGGCGAGGCATAACTCAGATATCAGAGGGACGTTTTTTACACAGAGGGTGGTGGGGGCCTGGAAGGCGCTGCCAAGTATTGTGGTGGAGGCAGGCATGCTGACATCGTTTAAGACTTACCTGGATAGTCACATGAGCAGTCTGGGAATGGAGGGATACAAACGAATGGTCTAGTTGGACCAATGAGTGGCACAGCCTTGGAGGGCCGAAGGGCATGTTTCCTATGCTGTACTGTTGTTTGTTCTTTGTTCTTTGGACTGGGGTAAACAAAGTAAGAGTTTTAACAACACCAGGTTAAAGTCCAACAGGTTTATTTGGTAGCAAATGCCATTAGCTTTCGGAGCACTGCCCCTTCGTCAGATGGTGTGGATATCTGCTCTCTAAAAAAGGGCATACAGAGACACAAAATCAAGTAACAGAATACTGATTAGAATGTGAATCTCTACAGCCAACCAGGTCTTAAAGATACAGACAATGTGAGTGGAGGGAGCCTTAAGCACAGGTTAAAGAGATGTGTATTGTCTCCAGACAGGACAGCCAGTGAGATTCTGCAAGTCCAGGAGGCAAGCTGTGGGGGTTACTGATAGCGTGCCATAAACCCAAGATACCGGTTTAGGCCGCCCTCATGTATAATGCTCCCTCCATTCACATTGTCTGTATCTTTAAGACCTGGTTGGCTGCAGAGATTCACATTCTAATCAGTATTCTGTAACTTGATTTTGTGTCTCTGTATGCCCTGTTTGAGAGCAGGTTTCCACTCCATCTGACGAAGGGGCAGCGCTCCGAAAGCTAATGGCATTTGTTACCAAATAAACCTGTTGGACTTTAACCTGGTGTTGTTAAAACTCTTACTTTGTTTTCTCTGCCTCAGCTAATAAAAGCAAGCATCTCATATACCTTCTTAACCACCTCATCCACCTGCCCTGCCACCTTCAGCAATCATAGAAATCATAGAAATCATAGAAACCCTACAGTGCAGAAGGAGGCCAATCGGCCCATCGAGTCTGCACCGACCACAATCCCACCCAGGCCCTACCCCCACAATCTGTGGATATCCACTCCAAGGTCTCTGATCTTCAGTACATTCCAAGGTCCTAGAATTGTGCCGTTAAGTCTGCTTTGCCTCCCTCTGTCTCTTCTGTCAAAGCACATCATCCCATACTTCTCTGTTCCAAGTTCCATCCACAGCTTGTTTGCACATTCTATTAGCCTCATTGTGTCTTGTTGCAGGCAACTCCTATTATCCTCACTGTTTGACACTTTTCCAAATTTATCAGCATTTTTCAAATTTTACTCCATATCCCAACATCCAAGTCATTTTTGCCTTTTTATATTCATGCATTTATTTTATTTATTATTTATTTTATTTCATATTTATTTATTAGTGTCACAAGTAGATTTACATTAACACTGCAATGAAGTTACTGTGAAAATCCTCTAGTCGCCACACTCCGGCGCCTGTTCGGGTACATTGAGGGAGAATTTAGCATGGCCAATAGCCAGCCTTTCAGACTGTGGGAGGAAACCGGAGCACCTGGAGGAAACCCATGCAGACACGGGGGGAATGTGCAGACTCTGCACAGACAGCGACCCAAGCCGGGAATCGAACCTAGGTCCCTGGGGCTGTAAGGCAGCAGTGCTAACCACTGTGCCACCACTAGTGCAAAAAAGGTGATCCTATCACTAATCCTTGGGAAACGCCACTGTCTACTACCCTCCAGAATGAAAAAAGCAACCATCTACCACAACTTGCTCCTCTCTCTCCTTAAACCAATGTTATATCCAATTACACACTGGTTCTCCTATGTCATAAGCCTCAATTTTGTTAAGCAGTCTTTTATGTCGTCACTTCTCAGATGCTTTCTTAAAATCCACATGAATAACATTCACCACATTTCATTCATGTACCATCTCTGTTAATTCATCAAAAAATTAAATTAGATTAGTCAAGCACAATCTGTCTATTACAAATCCATGCTTGCTGTCTTTAATTAACTCAAACTGTTCCAAGTGCCCATAGATTTTTTCCCTTAGTATAGATTCCAAAACATTGCTCACCACTGAAGATAGATGAATAGCCCTGTAGTTGCTAGAACTGCCCATGCACCCTTTCTTGAATAAAATATCACATTTGCCACTCTCTAATTCAATGTCAGAGCTGATAAAGGGTCATCCAGACTCAAAATATTGGCTCTATTCTCTCCTCACAGATGCTGTCAGACCTGCCGAGTTTCTCCAGCATTTTCTGTTTTTGTTTCAGATTCCAACATCAGCAGTATTTTGCCTTTGTCCCAACTGATATTTGGATATTTAAAGTCCCACAGCATCACCACTCTATAGTTAATACATGCGTGATCTCTCTGTCGGTTTACTGCTCTCTCACTCACTACTTGGAGGCCATTGTATAGTCTATTCATTAGTGTCACAAGTCGGCTTACATTAACACGGCAATGAAGTTACTGTGAAAATCCCCTAGTCGCCACACTCCGGTGCCTGTTCGGGTCCACTGAGGGAGAATTTAGCATGGCCAATGCACCTAAACCAGCACGTCTTTTGGACTGTGGAAGGAAACTGGAGCACCTGGAGGAAGCCCACGCAGACACGGGGAGAACATGCAGACTCCACACAGACAGTGACCCAAGCTGGGAATTGAACTCGAGTCCCTGGTGCTGTGAGGCAGCTGTGCTAACCATTGTGCCACCGTGCCACTAAAAACCCAAGTGGTGAAATCTCGCCTTTTTTGTTTCTCAACTCCAGCCAAATGGACTTTGTCCTTGACCCCTCAAGAAAATCCTCTCTTTCCAATACTCTTCTCTAATCATTACTGCCATCCCACCTCCCTTTTTCCCTTCTCTATCTTTTCTGAATACTTTATATCCATGTATGGGGATGGGGAGGCTGTGGTACTGTAGAATTAACACTGAACTAACAATCCAGAGACCCAGGGTAATGCTCTGGGGACCCGGGTTTGAATCCCACCAATGCAGATAGTGAAATTTGCATTCAATAAAAATCTAAAATTTAAAGTCTACTAATGACCATGAAACTATTGTCGATTGTCGTAAAAATGGCATCGGGCTCACGAATGTCCTTTCAGGAAGGAAATATGCCATCCTTACCTGGTCTGGCCTATATGCGACTCCAGACCTACAACGATGACGTTGACTCTCAAATGTTCCCTGAAATGGAGGGCAGTTAGGGATGGGCAATAAATGCTGGCCCAGCCAGCAATGCCCACATCCCACACAGTACAATCGGCCCATCGAGTCTGCACCAACCACAATCCCACCCAGGCCCTATCCCCATAACCCCATGCATTTAGCTAATCCCCCTGACACTAAGGGGCAATTTAGCATGGCCAATCCACCTAACCAGTACATCTTTTGGACTGTGGGAGGAAACCGGAGCACCCGGAGGAAACCCATGCAGGCATGGGGAGAACGTGCAAACTCCACACAGACAGTGACCCAAGCCGGGAATCGAACCGAGGTCCCTGGCGCTGTGAGGCAGCAGTGCTAACCACTGTGCCACCTTGTTAGTGGCCAGTCGCTCACCATTGTAAGCCACGTCTCTGTTATTGCCACTATATCCTGTTCACACGCTGCTATTTGTGCTTGTATCTCATCAACCTTATTCACCACACTTTGTTTGTTTACGTACGTGCTTTGCAATCCAGTCTTGAGGCCTATTTTTTAAAAATTAGAGCTGTGAAGTTTACGGATGATTGGATCAAGGTTTTTGTTCAACATGATGAAGGGTTTTGAGTGCTTGGCTCAATGATAACGACAGGCCACAGATTTAACATAATCACAAAACAAATTTATTTGCACAGCAGGCGTTTTAACATGTGAAATTCTCTGCCATAAACAATCACTGAAGCAGAACTCATGAATTATGTTAAAAGGGAATTGGACAGTTGTTTGCAAACAAAAAAAGTAGAAAAGGATGTACGGAGACCAATGCCGGAATTTTACTGGCACGCCCGCCCGATGCTCGTAAGGTCGTGCCCGGGGCCAACGGAGAAGGCCGTTCTGCGAGCCTCGGGGCTTCAGGGTGCAATTTTCTGGGTTCACCAGCAACGGAAAGTTTGGTGGGCGGGTGTGATGCCAACATTGAGAGGATGAAGCGGCTGGCAGACATTCAGTGCACACATCCCACCTGTTGCTGAGTCCTGCGACTCAAACTCCTGTCTGAACATCCCTGTGCACTCGTATGTCCCACTGCCTGATGGGAAAATGGGAACATTTGAGCCGGAATGGACATTCAGATGCCCCAATGAGTGTCACTTTACAGTGAGCAGACTCTGCCACTTAACTTGGTGGAATACAGCAGATCATTCACACTTGTTCTGCAAAGCTGGGCCATTCTTCTGTGGGTCTCATGGGCGTTGACCTCTGCTGTCATCTCTGCCCAGGTCGCCATGGTCAGACAGGAGGGCTTCCACCCACTGTCCCCGGGGAAACAGCACCTCCTGTCTTTCCCGGATGGCCTGAGGGAGATTCTCCAGGGAGGCTTCACTGAGCCGTGACATTCTGGTTTTGGCAGAATCGAGAACGACAGCCAGACTGATGCCCCTGACCTGCAGGGAGTGAATGGCTGTCCGGGCGCCCTTCAAGTATAACGATCTTTGACCCTACAAGGTAATGGTGGGGATGGAGACTCCCTGTCTGCCCCTGCTGTGACAATCGGCAAATTCCTCTTGGGTGCACAAGTTGAACATCACACCTTGGCGCATGGTCAGCTGTCCTGACTCACCCATTCAGAATCCAGAGAACCTGCCACAGGATTGGGGTGGGGGGGGGGGGGGGGGCGTGGTCACATTCGGCGGGACTGGAAGATTCCGTTGGCAGGAAGGGCTGGAAAATCCCGCCCCAGACACCAGAATGAAAGATTCCGGCATACGGCAATTAAAACAGGTGACAAATTGACAAATCAGAAGGCAAGGTTACTGCACTGGATATGGAGGTTATATGAGTTCAAATCTCATCAAGGCAACGGTTGTGCAGTGGTTAGCACTGCTGCCTCACAGCGCCAGGGACCCAGGTTCGATTCCTGGTTTGGGTCACTGTCTGTGTGGAGTCTGCATGTTCTCTGTGTGGGTTTCCTCCGGATGCTCCGATATCCTCCCACAGTCCGAAAGACATACTCGCCGGAATTCTACCACCCCGCTCACCACAGGAATTGGAGTGGGCGAAGGGCGGACAATGGGAAGGTTCGTTGACCTCGGGAGGGATTTTCCAGTCTCAGTTTGAGCAAGGCCGTAAAATCTCACCCACTTGTTAGGTGCATTGGCCATGCTAAATTCTCCCTCAGTGTACTCAACAGGCGCCGGAGTGTGGTGACTAGGGGATTTTCACAGTAACTTAATTGCAGTGTTAATGTAAGCCTACTTGTGACACTAGTAAATAGTCTAAAAAAAAGGCAAGTTGTGAAACTAAATACCATAAATTAAATCAATTGGGAAATCAATTTTAAACAAATATTAGAAAGAAAAGCACAAAAATTGTTGGATGCAGGAAAAAAAACACTGGTTCACTAATGTCCTTCAGGGAATGAATGCTACAATCTTAGCCTTCCTCTCCTGCAACTAAATAGTTGAATCTTCATGCCTCAGAATACCTAGAGATGGGTTACAAATATCACCTTATCAATGTCACTCGCATCCAGCGAACAAAAATAATATCCGACATCCCTTTTGCAAAATTTAACTTTGCTCTGTGCTTTCAGTTGAAATATATGGGACGCGATTCTCCAGCTTATAGCCACGTGTTTCCCACTGGCGGGAGATGGCACGTTGTTTGCCAGCAGCGGGATTCTCTTATCCCACCGTTGTCAATGGGAATTCCCACTGACATCAACCCAGCCGGGAAATCCACAGGGGGTATGTGCACTGCTGACAGGACCGGAGAATCCCGCCAGCGTAAATGGCCAGAGAATTCAGGCCGCTATGCTTTTGCTGGAAAATAAATACTGATTTCAATGGAGGTTGATCATCTCTAGAAAGGCTACCGCCAATCAAAGATGTACATGTGTGATTATGCTAGTTTCAGAATAGTCAGAAGCTTTTTTCCAGGGTGGAAGAGTCAATTATGAGGGGGAATAGATTTAAGGTGTGAGGGATAAGGTTTAATGGAGATGTACGAGGCAAGCTTTTTACACATAGGGTGGTGGGTGCCTGGAACTCGCTGCCGAGGGATGTAGTGGAAGCAGATATGAAAGTGACTTTTAAGGGGTGTCTGGACAAATACATGAATAGGATGGGAATAGAGGGACATGGTCCCCAGAAGGGTAGGGATTTTTAGTTCAGATGGGTAGCATGACCAGTGCAGGCTTGGAGGGCCGAAGGGCCTGTTCCTGTGCTGCAATTTTCTTTGTTCTTTTCTTTGTTCTTTGATTGCAAATTGTTGAGTTTTTGGAAACATCTATTAAGCCAGGATAAATATGTGACTTCAAGCCTCCCAATTCAAACATTTTCTACTTTCCTTGGCTCGAACATGCTTCCCTTAGCCGCGACTTTGATTCCCCCAACTGGTGCCATTTAACTTTGAGATGGCAGCCAAAACGATGTGGTGCCACATAAATGAAGCTTCAAAGTCTAAAATATATTGTTTTCATTGCAGCTCTAATCTAAACCTTTACAATGGTCACAGTATGATCTCACCTCAGGTTTATTTTCCAACACTGACACTTTTAACTTCCATAGCCAGTATTTCTTTTCAATTTCTGCAAATAATTATTTCTTCTCAGTTTTCCTCAACATCAGGACACATTAGCAGGCAGTCCTGATCTCATAAAGAAAATGTATCTGTTTCCGTGGAGCTGAGAGCGTCCTCGCAATAACATTGGTAAATTCTCCACGAAGGAGATCTTGTCAGTTCAACGTGTTTACGCGCTAGCTCAGTTGCAGCATCCCTGAGACTGTGAGAAACTGATCTGTCTGTCCCACCCCCAGTTCAGAGTGCAGCACCATTAAAGATTGGTCAGCACTGGAGTTATTTGACCTCAGGGTGATCCTTTCACAAATATGGCTGTGGATAGTATTTAAGCCCTCAGCTAAGTGTTTCAAGAATCCAGCATGTTTACCATTTAATTTCATGTACATATTCTTGTATATTTTACTGCTATCTCATCATCAACAATGCTTTTTAGGTCATGTTTCAGGAACAGTAATTATGGATCTAAAGTAATATACTGTGAGTATGACTGGCATTACACATGACATTAAAATGAAGCACCAAGTACTCATGCGACATAGCAGCGCTAACCTGTTTACCATCAAGTGTATTTTTTCATAGCAACTGCGAATCACATCAGAGCAAAAGGTTTCCCTTTCACAATTCCCTATACTGTGTGAGTATTTATTATTGCTTCGAAGATTTTTACATTTTGATAGAATATGAAAATAAATGAAGCCACGTAGTTTATGCGGAGAGTGACTGTGTGTATTGTGCTTTGTAATAATGATAAATTGAGCACTTTGCAAAGATTATTTAGTGAATGCAGAATGAACATAATGAATGTAAAAAGGGTGAATGTTGAGGTATGGGGTTTCACCATATGCAGCCTATACCAGGCACAGTTCACTGACAATTAGATCAATATTCGATATGCCCGCGTTATATGCTCAAGCCTGTTTTTGTGTAACATAGAGATAGGATTAGGAGTTGGCCAAATGATCCCTCGAGCATGCTCGGCCATTCAATAAGGATCTTCTACCTCAACTTTACTTTCCTCTCCTATTTCCATATCCTGTAATTCTCGTAGCGTCTATAGGTCTATTCTTAATGTTGAATATACACATCGCCTGAGCATTCACCATCCACTGGAGTAGAGAATTCAAATGCACACCTTCTCCTCACAGCAGTCCTACACGCCCTTTACTTAGACTATGGCTCAGTGGCACACTGGTTAGCACTGCTGCCTCACAGCACCAGGGACCCGGGTTCAATTCAGGCCCTGGGTGACTGTGGAGTTTTCACATTCTTTCCGTGTCTGCACGCGTTCTCTCCAACAGTCTGAAAGACGTGTGGATTAGGTGGATTGGCCATGCTCAATTGCCCCTTAGTGGCAGGGGGATTCGTAGGATAAATACGTGGGGTTAGGGGGATAGAGCCTGGGTGGGATTGTTGTCGGTGCAGGCTCGATGGGCCGAATGGCCTCCTTCTGCACTGTAGGGATTCTATAATTCCATGGTTCTTCCATCTCATCCACCATGGGAATCATAGTGGGTGAGGCAGAAAATTCGGCAGACCATTTAAAGGTCTGTTGAGTTCAGGTGGGAATTTCCGGTCTCGGGATGCACACTGCCTGAGAATCCCGCTCGATGATCCTTATTTCTAGACTCCTCAGCCAGGGAAAATGGTCTCTCCTGTTAAATCCTCTACAAGTTTTAAATCTTTTGATGAGATCCATATGCAGGTGAGAGCATTTAAGTCAGGTGAGATGTAAACTATTTTTAGGGTGCAGAGGAGATTTACCAGGATGCTGCCTGGGATGGAACATTTAAGGTATAAAGAGAGGTTGAATAGGCTTGGGTTGCTTTTTCTGCAGCAGAGAAGACTGAGGGGCGACGTGACTGAGGTGTTGAAGATTATGAGGGGCATGGACAGGGTGGATAGGGAGCAGCTGTTCCCCTTAAGTTGAAGGGTCAATTACGAGGGGACACAAGTTAAAAGTGAGGGGTGGGAGGTTTAGGGGGATATGAAGAAAAACGTTTTTACCCAGAGGGTGGTGATGGTCTGGAATGCACTGCCTGGGAGGGTGGTGGAGGCGGGATGCCTCACATCCTTTAAGAAGTACCTGGATGAGTACTTGACACACCATAACATTCAAGGCTATAGGCCAAGTGCTGGCAAGTGGGATTAGGTGGGCAGGTCAGAGCCTATCGTGCATTGGTGCAGACTCAATGGGCCGAAGGGCCTCTTCTGTACTGTAGTATTCTGTGATTCTCAGAACGGTATCCAAGATGAATGGATTCTTTCAAATGTAATCTAATGGTTGGAAGGCATTTGCAAGCAAACAGAAGTTAACTCTGGAACTGTATTCTATAGAAGTTATTTCTCCAGTCCAGTCATGGCAGCAATTATGAAACTTTAACGTAAGCCTTTGTTGCTCCTTCAAATACTGATCAATCTGTTGTGTATTTTACTCTTGGAGAAAACTCTTATTCCTTTTTTCTTCAAACTCTAAGCATAATTGCACCAGGTATTAATGCAGAAGTTAAATTTGGTCTATTGCCCCAAGAGGAGGAATTGACTTAATTTATAGACCACGCTGTTGTGGATTACCCACTCAGTGTCTATTTGAAATGATTTTCTCCATCTAAAGCAAGAATTAGTAATGGATGCATTTGTTCCCGAATTGTGCTTTCTTATCCCCCACTCCACTTACTGACGGCCAGTGAAAACTTATACACAGAAGTTAACTTTGGTCATTAACAAGTGAACTTCATCAGAAGACAGACTAGCTGTAAAAGTATACAGTGTATCATTTCCTTTCTCCAAATAGTTCATGCCAGCAAAGCACTTACTCCAACCTGCCCTTCAGAGTGCTATGCAAGGTCACTCGGATCAAGTCCGTATGTTTTTCTAAAAAATGCTTCAGCACACAAGACATTCAAGTTAAATTAGGCACAGAGGGATACAGAATTACGGCATGATGCTGCAGCTTTTTAAATGGATTTGAAAGTCTGCCACATTGAAATATTAGCTCCTAAATCTTTTTTTTTAGGAAAATGCTTATTTTCCCTCCAAATTATGACAGATAACAGAATCCCATAGTGTCCAATGGACCAATTTAAAACGCATTTCATGATGCAATCTGCTAGTAGGAAAGTTCGAACCTGAGCATGTGAGCTGCATTGAAGACAACATCAAACTCTGTGCTGTCCAGTTCAGCTGCTCTCTCCGCCATCTGAGCAGCTTCCACCAGACGCGATTCCTCCAACAGAAACTGACCTGTGAGAAAACATAAAAATGCAAGAGTTTCTTAGGAACAGAAGAAGACCATTGGAATCGACAACCTCAACTCCTCTTCAATTATTGCCCTGTCTTACCTGGGGCCAGTGCCTCACCTAACGTGGTGGAACTACAAGCCCTGTTGTTTCCAGAAGCTTCCTGGTTGGCCTGCAAGGGACAACACCTCTGTCTCTTACTAGTCAAATGACCAGGGGCAAAACCAGGGACTCCCTATGCCCAGTTGTCACATATCCAAATTTTAAGGTTATTTTTTCATTGAAGGAGTTAATTTTAACACCGTGGGTGGGATTTTCCAGCTGCGCTTACCCCAAGACCAGAAAATCCCACCCAAGGTCAACGAATCTTTCCATGGTCTGTCCCCGCCCGCTACGATTCTCGTGGAGGGCGGGACAGAAAAATTCCGTCTGTGTGTTTCAAAAGCAGTGTGTGTTCTTCCAAGTTCCTAAATAAGAGGTATTAAATTTGATTTGATTAATTATTATCACGTACTGGGATACAGTGAAAAGTGTTGTTTCTTGCACGCTATGGAGGCAAAACATATCATTTATACAGTACATAGAGGAAAATGTCCTGACTCAAAATTGGCACAGTGGTTAGCACTGCTTCTTCACAGCGCCAGTGACCCAGGTTTGATTCCCAGCTTGGATCACTGTCTGTGTGGAGTTTGCACATTCTCCTCATGTCTGCGTGGGTTTCATCCGGATGCTCAGTTTCCTCCCACAGTCCAAAGACGTGCGGGTTAGGTAGATTGGCCATGTTGAAATTGCCCTTAGTGTCAGGGGGACTAGCTAGGATAAGTGCATGGGCTTATGTGGATAGGGCCTGGGTGGGGATTGTTGTCGGTGCAGGCTCGATGGGCCAAATGGCCTCCTTCTGCACTGTAGGATTCTATGATTCTTTGAAAACGTTGACTTTATGTTCGCTCCACAGATGCTGTCAGATCTGCTGAGATTTTCCAGCATTTTCTATTTTTGCGTTAAGAATGTGTCTGCTAATGTTCAGCATTCTAGTCCCAAGACCTTAAGCTAGTATCATTAAGTTAACAAAAATGCAAAAGAGTGTTGTTTTCTTTCATACATATGTTCTTGTTGCAAATCTGCTGTCACTTATCTTCAATGAACTGCATTTTGTTTCACTGGTATTAACAGAAATACAAACTGGCAGTGACAACACCTTTAGAAATGTTTGCCGAAACATCTTATGATCAAAACTTCAAATGGAAGGTCAAAAAAGAGAGTTAATAGAAATTCCACAGTTTCTATTGAAATAGTAATCAAGGTCTTTTGAAAATCAGAATTTTTTAAACGAATACATGTTCTTCAATTGAAGTTTCCCAGCTGAATTTGAGACTCTTGTGGTATGTTGCATGTCCTTCAATTCAGCTCTCCTCAATCTATAAACACATATGTGATCTTTAGAGTTTTGACATTTAGTGGAAGTATTACAAATAAACTAAAATGGTTATAGTTAATTACTATTTTCATTATCATTTAAGGGTAAACTACTTTACTATTTTATGTCTTATTCCTGATCCCAGGCCACGTGCCAATAATGGCTTAAAACACTATTCTGACACGGGTGGCATGGTGGCACAGTGGTTAGCACTGCTGCCTCACAGCACCAGGGACCCAGGTTCGATTCCCAGCTTGGGTCACTGTCTGTGTGGAGTTTGCACATTCTCCCTGCGTCTGCGTGGGTTTCCTCCGGGTGCTCCGGTTTCCTCCAACACTCCAAAGATGTGCGGGTTAGGTTGATTGGCCATGCTAAATTGACCCTAGTGCCAGGGGATTAGCAGGGTAAATATGTGAGGTTATGGGAATAGGGCCTGGGTGGGATGTGGTCGGTGCAGACTCGATGGGCCAAATGGCCTCCTTCTACACAGTCGGGATTCTATGATTCTGTGACACAGATGTTAACAGATACACAAGAGTAACCCAAAGATGGTTTGACCTTGTTGGCATGCAATTCGCTGTATTTCACAGTTAGCACATGGTGAAGAGCATTATTGCTCCAATGTCCCATGTTACTATATAAAGAAGGCCAACGATTTTGAAATACACTCCAAACAATTCCCTATTCTGTAATCCCTCATACAAAGGATAATTGAGAAACTTCTGCAGATATATTCCAACTTGCATATTTGATTAGAAGGAGGTTTAGGAATTTATTTTTTTTAACCATAAAGTTTTATTTAAGGTCATTACACAGTGGTTAGCCCTGCTGCCTCACAGCGCCAGGGACCCAGGTTCGATTCCAGCCTCGGGTGTCTTTGTGTGTGCGGAGTTTGCACATTCTCCCCGTGTCTGCGTGGGTTTACTCTGGGTGCTCCGGTTTCCTCCCACACTCCAAAGATGTGCAGGTTAGGTCATGGTAAATTGCCCTTTAGTGTCGGGGGATTAGCAGAGTAAATACATGGGGTTACAGGGCCTGGGTGGGATTGTTGGTGGTATATGTTCGATGGGCCAAATGGCCTCCTTCAAAACTATGGGGATTCTATGATCCGATGATTCAGGACCTGTACCAATTCCTGACCACATGACATCCAGTAGGAAAGGCGAGGGTATTTCAGGAGGCTGTTGAATTGGACTCCAAGCCCGCTAATGAAATGCTAAGGAGGCCATTGGTGTACCTACAGTAGAAAGATTGCAGTGGTTCAAGAAGGTAGTTTATCGCCACCTTCTCAATGTCAATTAGGGATGGGCAATAAACGTTGGCCTTGCAGAAATACCCATATTCCACAAATAAACAGAAGAAGACAACCCGATGCACAACGTCACCAAATTGCAAGATGGACTTCTTGAAATATTTTATAAGCATGGATTTTTTTTGTTTCTAAATCATTTACAATACAGTCATCAAAACCAATACACCAGTGTTAAGTATTGGATAGCAACTCAAGGGTGTAAATTGAAGCAACTTGTTCTCATCCTATACAGGCCATTGATAGGATCCCATTTATTATTCTGTGCGTAGTTTTGTCCACTATTCAGGAATGTACATCAGTACCATAAAAAAAAGCTTTACAGATGAGCAAAGAAGATTGAGATATTTAAGTAATGAAAGAAAACTCAAGAGTTGAACTTACTTTGAAATGAAGGAATAATGATTAAAAGGACAATGATCCAATCTATAAAATTTCGAGAAGTATAATGAAATGGATGTAAGAGGGATATTTACTTTGCTTTGTGATCACAGGATTATAGGATATAAGGAGAATTCTAGCACGGCGCGGTGGCATAGTGGTTAGCACTGCTGCCTCACAGCGCCAGGGACCCGGGTTCAATTCCGGCCTCGGGCGACTGTCTGTGTGCAGTTTCCACATTCTTCCCGTGTCTGCGTGTGTTTCCTCTGGGTGCTCCGGTTCCCTCCCACAGTCTAAAGATGTACGGGTTAGGTTGATTGGCCATGCTAAATTGTCCCTTGCTGTCAGGGTAAATAAGTTGGGTTATGGGTATAGGGCCAGGTTGGGAGTGTGATTGATGCAGACCTGATGGGCCAAATGGCCTCCTTCTGCACTGCAGGAATGCTATAATTCTATGATTCTAAGCCTCAAGGAAGAATTCATTCCTGCTGACACGGGAATGAGCAATTAGAAAATAACATTTTCAGCAAAGGTGCTTAATGTGGTTGATTAACTCCTTTAATAAAAGAACTGATTAAATTTTTGGTTCGGAATGGGAGAGAAGGTTAGATGTGGACAGAGCTTAGGCTTTGAAACACAATAAATGCTGTGGAAACTAATTACCTGGAGTGAAACGGTTCGGATAGAAGCAAATTTGGAATAAATGGAACCGTCAGGAAAGACACTCTGGCATTTTGTTGGATTGTCTTTAGGCCTCAATATCATATTCTATACAATCCTCTTTAATGATTAAATAATTGTGGTAGATTCACGATACGATAGGCTGCAATGGCACATGGATGGAGCACGTTTGATGGGCAAAATGGTCTTTATTATTCCATTCTTTCTTACATTCAAAACTGTTACCCAAGTGAAAAGCAACAAGACATGGAGTCATCTAATGTCGGCTTCAGTGGGTAAAGTTCAGGTTCCAATCCTCAACACGTAATCCAGGCTGACATTTCAACATAATACTCACTGAAATCTTACCCCCGTTCACGCCGGCGTGATGGGCGGCACAGTGGCACAGTGGTTAGCACTGTTGCCTCACAGCGCCAGGGACCTGGGTTCAATTCCCGGCTTGGGTCACTGTCTGTGTGGAGTTTGCACACTCTCCCCGTATCTGCGTGGGTTTCCTCCGGGTGCTCCGGTTTCTTCCCACAGCCCAAAGATGTACGGGTTAGGATGATTGGCCATGCTAAATTGACCCTAGTGTCAGGGGATTAGCAGGGTAAATATGTGGGGTTACGGGAATAGGACCTGGGTGGGATTGTGGTCGGTGCAGACTCGATGTGCCGAATGGCCTCCTTCTAAGCTCTAGGGATTCTATGGATTCTATGTGATCTTACTGTCCCGCCGACAGCATACCCCCACCACAGGTTTCCCAGCAGCAAGGGGCATTTTCAACAGGAACCCCATTGACAATGGCAGGACCATAAGATACCTCTGTCAGCGAGCGGCGCACCGCCTCCCGCCACTGCCAAACATGCCGCGGAGAGGGAGATAAATCCCGCCCAATGAGGGAGTCATAGAGTCATCAAGGTTTACAGCATGGAAACAGGCCCTTCGGCCCAACTTGTCCATGCCACCCTTTTTTCTAAACTCAAAAGCTAGTCCCAATTGCCCACAATTGGCCGATATCCCTCTATATCCATCTTACCAATGTAATTGTCCAAATGCTTTTCAAAAGACAAAATTATACCCGCCTCTACTACTACCTCTGTCAGCTTGTTCCAGACACTCACCACCCTGTGTGTGAAAAAATTGACCCTCTGGACACTTTTGTATCTCTCCTCTCTCACCTTAAGCCTATGCCCTCTAGTTTTAGACTCCCCTACCTTTGGGAAAAGATATTGACTACCTAGCTGATCTGTGCCCCTCGTTATTTTATAGACCACTATAAGATCACCCCTCTGTCTTCTACACTCCAGAGAAAAAAGTCCCAGCGTATCCAGCCTCTCCTTAAAACTCAAACCATCAAGTCCCGGTAGCATCTTAGTAAATCTTTTCTGCGCTGTTTCTAGTTTAATAATATCCTTTTTATAATAGGGTGACCAGAATTGTACACAGTATTCCAAGTGTGGCCTTACCAATGTCTTGTACAAATTCAACAAGACGTCCCAACTCCTGTATTCAATGTTCTGACCAATGAAACCAAGCATGCTGAATGCCTTCTTCACCACTCTGCCCACCTGTGACTCCACTTTCAAGGAGCTATGAACCCCTAGATCTCTTTGTTCTGTAACTCTCCCCAACGCCCTACCATTAACTGAGTAAGTCCTGCCCTGGTTCAATCTACCAAAATGCATCACCTCGCATTTATCTAAATTAAACTCCATTTGCCATTCGTCAGCCCACTGGCCCAGTTGATCAAGATCCCGTTGCAATCCGAGATAAGTTTGAGTGTTCCAGAGATGGAGATACTCGGCAGAATTTAATCCAGGCATAGCGGTATCCATCTCACTTCCATCAGGAAAGGGCCGCATATTGAGTGCCCAGCAGCAGTGGGTCTTCCCTGTGATTTAAGATCCTGGAGGTGGAAATTCTGCCCTCCTCTCCCCCAACTCTCTCCCCTAGAGAGCTGTCAGCCAATCAGATGCTAGAAGCTCCCATTAGAGCAGTGCCACTGGAAGCTGTTGGTAATCCACTCACCAGAGGCCTGGGATCTCGGAGGATCCCAGGCCATAGATGACTGAGGGCAAGATGGGGGTAACAGGGAAGAGGGTCGCTGATTTGTGGGGGGCGGGTGAGGAGCATATGAATAAAAGGCTTCAGGCACCTAATGCTAGGTCCCTCGATCAGGCACTGAGTGCCTTTAAAAGAGAGACCCCCACCCATCCCGGTAGCCTGCGCTGGGGTTTGCTTTTCGGGATTTCCTCATGGTGACTCCCCCCACACCTGCCGCTGACTGAATTATCAGTGACTGCGGAATAAAGCTCTCAAATGTGCACTAATTGCTCAGTAATAAGCCTGAATTGGTGCCAGGAAGATGGGAAGATGGCAGGGTACCTACTCATACTTGCTTGCTGGATTAAGGCCCCCTTGCTTCCAAACTCACCACTGGGAGGGTCATTAAATTCCACCCACCGGGCGGGATTTTCCGGCCACTCGCAAGGCAGGAAAATCCCACCCGAGGTCAACAGACCTTTGCATGGTCCATGTCCCGCCCGCTACAATTCCCGTGGGGAGCAGGGTGGGAAAATTCTGCCCATTGTCTCTGATGAAGCGTTAAATCAAGTCACTCTCTGGTTTTCAAGTGGACATAAAAGATCCCTTCCCACTATTCAAAAAGAGCATGGAAGGACACCTGGTTACCAAGCTGATAAGTATCTCTCAGACAGCATTGCTAAACACAGCTAACCACAGATGAGGAAGGTAACTAGCTGCAGACCACAAAGAACCACGGGCATCTTTCTTGAATAGAGAGGGAGACAATTTACCTGGTCATTGATTGCTACATGTGGGAACTTACTGGGTGCGAATTGGATGCCATTTTCTTGCATTATACCAGTGGCCCCATTTGAAAAGTAATTAACTGGCATTAAAGTCCTCTGGAACATCCTGAAGTCAATAATACAGATCAATTTCAATTTCTGGGATCAAATTGACCACATATGGGGATAACAACACCGCAATCAAGACAAGACAGCAATTGCCTGCTGTACAGCTCATCAACTGAATGAAGTACGAAGGGCATCCAACATCAGCCTGTACTTGAAAAATCAATTTGCAAAATCCCTGGTGTGGAGCATTGTGTCGTATGAATGCAAGAGCTGGACCTGCAACAAGGCTGATGAGAAAAGGATTACAGCTTTTGAAATGTGGATCTGCCAAAGGGTCCTTCGACGCCGGATAGAATGAGAAAGCAATTAATTTGCCTGCAGGAAAATAAGTCCTACAGTCTCATGGGCTTTTGGCTGAAGTGAAGGAGTGAATATTGAGAAAATACGACCACTGAAAAAGGTGGGGTGAGAGTTTCGTGTTGAAACAAAGGGGAGGCGGTGGTGTAGCAGTATTGTCACTGGACTAGTAATCCTGCATCATGCTCATGTGGCACGGTGGCACAGTGGTTAGCACTGCTGCATCACAGTGCCAGGGACCCAGGTTCAATTCCGGCCTTGGGTGACTGTCAGTGTGGAGTTTGCACTTTCTCCTCGCGTCTGTGTGGGTTTCCTCCGGATGCTCCAGTTTCCTCCCACAGTCCAAAGATGTGCAGTTTAGGTGGATTGGCCACGCTAAATTGTTCCTTAGTGTCCTCCCACCACAGTGGACGGTGAAATTTGAATTCAATAAAAATCTGGAATTAAAGGTTTGATGATGACTATGAAACCATTGTTCGTTGTTGTAAAAACCCATCTGACTCATGAATGTCCTTTAGGGAAGGAAATCCTTCTTTTATGTCAAACTTATAACTCCGGATCCACAACAATATGGTTTACGATTAAATGCTCCTCAGTTCAAGGGAAATTAGGGATTGAGGACGAATGCTGACCTGGCCAACAAAACCCAAAACCCATGTAAGAATTTTACAAATGATCGGGAAAAAACAGCCAAGTTGCAGAGGGATTGGATGATGGGAGGAATGACCAGTGGTGTGCAACACTGTAGTGACCAGATAAAGATGTCTACCGCCCAGCCCTGGTGGCCAATGGTTAAGTATGGATGGAGGTCATGAAAGGCACTACTAAAATGAAATGTATTTATTCATTTTATCAAAGAAGAGAAGGCAGCTCTCCCAGTTAACAGTTATCCTTCAGCCAAAGCCATTAAAGCAGGCTGACTGATCATTTATCTCTTTGTTGTTTGTGGTACTGTTGCGCACAAATTATGGCTGCAAAATCATACAGCTGCTGCACTGCAAATTAATTAATCAGCCGTGAAACATTGTGTGACATCCTGTGGATGTGAATGGTATTATGCGAGGTCTTTATTCTTTCTAAGTCTAGAGCCAAGTTAAACACCAAGCTAAAAATGAACTCACCATAATGCATGTAGCAGTTTCCTTTTGCTGGATCGAGCTGTATGGATCGTAAAAAGTACTTTTCAGCTTCTTCCTTACGCCCCTTTGAATTGACAAAAAAATCTTAATTCAGACAAAAGCTTAACCGTCTCACAGCTTTCACTGAACAATATATATTTAAAAAAGGGGACTGGTTAACATTGCCTCATTATAGATTCCAAACACTGAAAGTTTATTTATTAGTGTCACAGTAGGCTTACATTAACACTGCAATTAAGTTGCTGTGAAAATCCCCTAGTCGCCATACTCCAGTGCCTGTACGGGTACACTGAGGGAGAATTTAGCATGGCCAATGCACCTAACCAGCACGTCTTTCGGACTGTGGGAGGAAACCGGAGGAAACCAGAGCACCCGGCGGAAACCCACGCAGACACGGGGAGAACGTGCAAACTCAACACGGACAGTGAGCCAAACTGGGAATCGAACCTGGGTCCCTGGCGCTGTGAGGCAGCAGTGCTAACCACTGTGCCACCGTGCCGCCCCTATTATGAGTGCACACAAATTTTGTGTAAATATGAATGCTAAAATAATCACCTATGTCACAGTGGCACAGTGATTAGCACTGCTCCCTCACAGCGCCAGGGACCCGGGTTTGATTCCCAGCTTGGGTCACTGTCTGTGTGGAGTCTGCACGTTCTTCCCGTGTCTGCATGGGTTTTCTCCCACAGTCCAAAAGACATGCTGGTTAGGTGCATTGACTATGCTAAATTCTGTCTACGTGTGACACAAATAAATACATAAACTTAAACTATGTATTATTATACAATTTAACATTTCTAAGTGCACAAAATATATCAGCACGCAATAAATTTTGCTCTTGTATTATCTATGCCTTAAGCAGAATTTACCCCATACTGATATATTTTGCAACAGGTGTATTCAAAGCTGCAGAAACATGTCTCAGTTCTGGAGACTCACTGTAAATGACAGGGGATTCCCATTCCTGGTTGTGCTTAGAGCACACCAAATGAGGACGCTTTATAACTATTAAATATGAAGCACATCAATGGGAAAAGTTTAAAGAAAGTTCAATATCCACGCTGTTCCACATGCTGAAGGAACTAATGCACTTTACAATTCCCCACACAGCATGAACCTGGATCATCTCGTCAATTTAGGGTGGATGGTTGCCTCAAAGGAAATGAAACTGGAAGCTTAATCCATGATTGTCACTGTCATCTAACTAGCTCAAGATGCCTCGTAAGAAGGTTTGCATTTTTTTTGGTTAGCATATTGTGTGCGATACATGAGGAAAAACTTACATGGAAAAACCAGAACAATATACTGTATAAACTGTGAACTGCAGGCTTTGGTTACCATTATTAAGAATGTTTTATTCTTAAAGAGGCATTGTCATCACAAAACTGATTCAGCCAACTTATATAACAATAAAGGTGCTTGCAATATTATTGTTGGTTCAATAGCCTATGTGAGCTAAAGCTTGAAGTAAAAACACAGCTCACCCAGGGAGACAATTATTTGCCTAGATCTCCCATCTTACCTTGCAAGAGGTAAAGTAAGCAACTCAGTATGCAATTCTTATATAGATAGGCAGACAGATATAGATAGCAAGGTAAACAGTGGGAGACAGAGAACTATACTGCCATTGAAAGTAAAGTGCTGCGTCCTTAACAATGTTAGTTATAGAAAAGCTGTGATCATTAATTATTATTTTGCAAAATGATCTGTTCGGTAAGCCTTTACGTAATACTGTGTAGTTATGTATTTAAATGAGTTCCACTGCATCATATTGAAAGATTTGGTCCGTATTTATCTAACATCGCATAGCTATAAACAGACTTAAAGCAAACAATTGGCTTGTACAATCATAAGTCAGCATTACGCAGCATTTGACTGACTGGTAAACACAGACACCTTCTGTCTGGTGAAATGCATTTAATTTGCAAGGGAAAAGCTAAAACACCAGAATAGGAAACCAGCCTTTTCCCCTTTAAAAGATTGCTTGCTACATAATGGGCACATGCAGCACCATTAGATCAACTGCAGTGCACACAATGAGATCTCGCAATCCAAATTACAAAAATAAAGTGCCCTGCATGATCCCACAGTACCTCATTGCAGCAGTGTGACATTTGGTCATTTAATATTTATTAGGTAAAATGACTTTTCGATTTAAATGACAAATTCTTGCCATCTGCGGCTGCAGATTTGTACCCAGCAAGAACTCAAGTGAGATTGACTTCATTTAATCTGTGATCCCGGTACTCAGGGTGCTGCGATGAAGTGCCAATGCCTGATGCTGTAGTGCAATGCAAATTAATTTATTTGGATAACATTAAGACAGGCTCCGATCAAAACTTGCATCTTTGTCTTGTTGTTCTATTTCAGAATCATAAAGGAACGTGTGGTTTTTGAAGTGCTGTATGTGTAATTCGCACAGGAAACAGTGAATTGACGTCTGCAGTGATTCGGAGCCAAACCAAAATAATAAAGTAGGCAATGAGGTCATATCTTTGGTTTGCTCATTCCAGCAACATATTATTACTCACTGTTATGGTAGAACCCTATTAATAGTCTATCAACCCAACTTGCAATTGAGAGGCTCTGCCTGCACGCTGAGGTGGATGAAGATTCCTCAGAATATTCAAAGAATGTATTGCCTCTGTGCTCCACCAACAGTTATCCCTTCACAAAAAAGCAACGATCTGGTATTAGTCTCATTGCGTTTGTGGATCCTTGTTGTGTACAAGTTGGCTGCTTCATTTCCTACATTCCGACAGGGACGAAATTTTAAAAGTATTTCCTTGGTTGTAAAGCATTTAGGGATATCCTGAGACCATAAAAGGTGCTGTACAAATACTAGTTTTTTTTTCTTTCCTTCCATAACATTTCCTTTTTTAAAATATCCGAACTTATAATCATTTCCAATTCATTCCCCATGAAATGATTTTCTGGATAAAATTTCTTTAACACAGCAGAATACATGGTTCCCCTATTTATAGTCATAGATTTAAGATCTCACGGTTGATTGTCACATCAATTTGTCTGCCACTGTTGAAACAAATTTTTACTGTTTCCAGTGTTCTGCTGTATAAATTGCCTCATGCGACAGGGTTATTCAATATAGTATGTAGAGGAGAAACAGACATTCTCACTTTGTTCCCCTGATTGTGTGCTACCCTCTGACTAATCACGGATTTATGTTGATATGAGTCTGGGAGATATGCAAATGGGACAGTGGCTACATAAGAAAAGTAGCCCCCAGAAAGCGAGGTAACACTGCATCAAACACACAAACTTAACATGGCAGCACGGTGGCACAGTGGTTAGCACCGCTGCCCCACAGTGATTAGCACTGCTGCCTCACAGTGGTTAGCACTGCTGCCTCACAGCGCCAGGCACCTGGGTTCGATTCCCGACTTGGGTCACTGTCTGTGCAAAGATTGCACGTTCTCCCCGTGTCTGCATGGGTTTCCTCCAGGTACTCCAGTTTCTTCCAACAGTCTGAAAGACGTGCTGGTTAAGATGCATTGGCCATGCTAAATCCTCTCTCAGTGTACCCGAACAGGCCCCGGAGTGTGGCAACTATGGGAATTTTCACAGTAACTTCATTGCAGTGTTAATGTAAGCCTACTCGTGACACTAATAAATAAACTTTAAAATCAATTTGCATTGGAAAGCACGAGATAATCACTTCACATTTTAACTACATTTGAAGAGCAGGTTTAGCTGCTGAGTCAAGATGTAATGCAGGCCAATAAATTTTTAAAATCCCAGCAAGCACTGGTGCTAAACATTTAGACAAAATAAAGTAGGTAGAGAATTAAAATAAAAAGAAAATAAACAATGAAAATAGCTGCTTACTGTGGAAATCAATTCCTGTTTCTGGAAGAAATGATCATGTATGCAAGACTTATGAGCCTCCTCAAAGCCAGAGGAGATTTTTATTTGGCAAATAAATTGGGAAATATGAGCTGCTGGCATAAAAAATACTTAAAAAGGTCAATCACCAGTCATGCAAAATGCAGTAGAAAAAGCAGCGTTCGGCTATTTTAAAAGCGACAGGAATCTGTAGGTTTTGTTTCCTTCTGCTATTAATAGAAGGACTGTCACCATTGCCCCAGTTCTAAATTGCTCCCCCAGGTGTTATCATGACCAAGGTTATGCTTTGCCAAAATAATTTTTTTCTAAATTTCGGGAACCTTTTTAAAACCTCGACAATAGTAATTCATCTGGAGGGCAAGAGGATTTGCATGAACCTGGCGCACCTAAGGCAACCCAGGCCAGAATCTAAATGAGCAATGTGATGTTGCTGTAATGCCGTGGTAATTTCAAAACAACAGCCAGGGTGCCATGTCGCCCTTGAAACTGGTGCACACTTAAATTGTTGTATGTACTTACAGAAGTCTAACCCCTTCATTCCCAGTCGAGTCTAGTAGCCAAATCGGCTTAATCCAGAGCAACTCACCCAAGTTATAGCAGGACACGACCGTGGGATGGACAGAATGCATTCGCATTGCAGTAAGTTCATAACATGCTTTTGAAACACTGTTGAAGTGGGCCTTACAAATTGAGTGCAGCAATTTTATTCCAAGTCTGCCGGCATGATTATAAAGTGAGTCAATCCAGTTAGCACCCTGACAATGTTTGGTGCATTAAGTAACAATAGGGAAAACATATATCTTATTATTATTGATATGGAGCATCCTGCTATCCAATTTTTTTTTTATTCACTCGTGGGACGTGGGTGTCGCTGGCTGGCCAGCAGCTATTGCCCATCTCTAGTTGCCCGAGGGCAGTTAAGAGTCACCCACATTGCTGTGGCTCTGGAGTCACATGTAGGCCAGACCAGGTAAGGACGGCAGATATTCCTCCCTAAAGGACATCAGTGAATCAGATGGGTTTTCCTGACAATCGGCAATGGTTTCATGGTCATCAGAAGATTCTTAATTCCAGATATTTTTTATTGAATTTAACCCGAGTCCCCAGAACATTAGCTGAGTTTCTGGATTAGTAGTCTCGCGATAATACCATTAGACCATCACCTTCCCCAATATGTGCCTTCGATAAATTACCCAAAAACTCATAATGAATGAAATTAACAACTATATGGATACAGAAAAATGTCACTCTGCATTTGCGAAGTCAGCTCAAAACATCTTCTCAGCAGAAAGCCTTCTGATTAAGGAAACATTGAAAAAGTTAAATAACTCCTGGTTCAGAAACAATCAATGAAGAGTGCTGGGATCTAAAGACTTGCTTCCAAGCTCTTTTGCCTTAATGCACACACTCACAAGAGACAACCTATGAAACATGAGTTGCTTAAAGGCTGCACAAATATTAATATGGTCGACTTACATTGAGTGCCAACAGCTTCCCATATGTGAGATGGGCAGGAATATGATCAGGCTTTGAACGCAGGGATTCCAAGTACCAGTGCTCAGCTTCTGTCAGCTTGTTCAGTCTCATGTATGCCTCACCTGTGGGTATAGACAAAAATTAAAGTTCACTGTGATAGGGGATCTTTAATGAGACTCTCCCATAACGCAAGCATACCAAAGAAAATCTTTTAAATGTGTCCAACGCCTGTGTTTCGTTATAACGTGACAGGTTAACAGATGGACAGATTCCATGCAGCAGAGAAGCCTAGAGTACAGTACTTTGATGTCCAGATTGAATAATGACCTTTCGGAATTTAAACGTGCTGACTGGAAATAGAAATGAAACATGTCACCAGAGAGGCTACTCCTCCAAAGCACTATTGGGCCCAACGACTAATATATTACAACAGGTAGGAGGTCAGTATCCTCAGCAAAAAAAAACATTAATCCAAATCAAATTCCTGAGAAAACAATGCAGCCCTGACCAGGGAGACAACACTAATGGATATTTAATGCTTCGCTCAAACTTAAAACTACACGTTTAAATCTACAGGCACAATATTTGTTTTTAAGCATTGAAGTTGCTATATTGCTAACCCCATACAGTTATTTTATGATCCACCTATGCTCAACTCAGGAGTTATTAGTCACAAAGACAATTTTAATACATTACTGTTATTCACCTATTTTCTTTGTAACCACGCAAACGAAACCGAATAGCTTAAGATAACACGTTATGCTACAATAATATTTTTCTAGGGCAAGAGATTTTTGTAGTCATGCAGCAAAGCGATAGCCTACGAAGCTTATTGGCAGGACAATAAATTTACAAAAGGCTTTGACCCATCTGGTGGTTGTAATTAACCCATTCTGGGGATTGCAACTCTAACCAGCAGTAATGTGTCAGTAGTGGTATTTATATCACCATATGTCTCGAACACAAGTTCTACTTAAGTTGCCCTTTAACAAGCACTTTTAATGTGGTAGTTTGACTAATATAGTAGGAATTGTTTTTCACTGCTTAATAAGCAGCATATGTTGCACCTCCACACTCTTATTTTTAACGTTGCCTTACTTGTGTCTTTTGAGCTTAACTTTGATTGAAAACCTCATCAGCTTCATGTTTGTTTGTTTGGGGCTTTTGATTGGAGCCAGCTCCACAAGATGATATATCATTACTGGGCTAGTTAATTCAGAAGAGCTATTTAGCAGTACATGATTAGAAGGATAACATTATTACAGATCTATTGCACGGAGACTATCTTCATAAAACACAAACACTCACTTCTTTGCATGTGGAAGTGTGATTGCAAGGCATGTGATGGAACACTCACCCATCATGTTGTATAAGCTCTGCGGTGCGAACTGTTTTGGCATCTTCTGTACCGCCTCCTTATAAACAACTAATGCCTCCTACAATCAAAAAAAAAGTTGTTTTGAACTCAAAGTTCACTTTAAAGCAAAATTCAGTGAAGGCACAAGACCCCCCTTTTCAACACATTTCCTCATTCCCACCACCACCTTTCCTTATCAGGCCACATAATCAGGGCGGCACGGTGGCACAGCGGTTAGCACGGTGGCACAGCGGTTAGCACGGCTGTCTCGCAGCGCCAGGGACCCGGGTTCGATTCTGGCCTTGGGTGATTGTGTGTGTGAAGTTTGCACGCTCTCCCCCTTGTCTGCGTGGGTTTCCTCCAGGTGCTCTGGTTTCCTCTCTCAGTCCGAAAAATGTGCAGGTTAGGCGGATTGGCAATGCTAAATTGCCCCTTAGTGTCCCAAACGGTTAGGGGAATTAGCGGGGTAAATACATGGGTTTAAGGGAATGGGGTGCAGAGTGGGCTTGAGTAAGTTGCTCTGTCGGAGTGTTGGTGCAGGCTTGATGGGCCGAATGTCCTCCTTCAGCACTGTAGGGATTCTATTCTATGGTTCAATAACTGCATCAAGAAAAGCGGTAAAACAATTTTCACCCAATTTGTAGCAACCTGAACCAACGGTTAGATAGTGCACAGGGAATGATCAGATAATAATCCTCCTTTTCTGTTGAAGAGTCTATTCCCGAAATAGCAACCTATGCTTCCACTTTACACATTTTGACAGGTATGCTTTGCAATTCCAACATTTTTCTTTTGTTTTCAATTATCAATGCAAGTAAATGGTGTCTGTAATGGTGGGAGAATCTTAAGTACATCTTTATGATGTTACTGAGAGGTTAAAGGATTCTGTGACCATCTCAAAGCAGCCTCTACCCCTCCCCACTGAAAGATCTCGATACAAGTGACCTTTTATATGTGTTTTGAACAGGAGGCTGCCTGAAAGGGACTTGTTTCTCCAGGCAGCACCATGCTGGTTTGCCATTATTATGGGAATGTAACACAGGCAGTTGTGCTCCATAGTTCTAACACACGTTACCGATCTGCGCTTATCCAGGTGACAGCTAGCGTCCTGGTGTTGACACATTCCCCGGAAAGATGCTCTCGCTATTGAACAGGAGCTTTTTAAAAAGCAGCAGAGAGACAGGATATCAGTATCAATAATAGAAAGCGAATCAGACATTAACTAGTCATAAGTGTAGAATTCCAGACCTATTCAGGGAGAGGGTTGTATTTTTACACTAAAGCCCACCAAAGTGGGTTCTGCTGTTCTAACAATATGATAGAATGGTTATAGCACAGAGAAGCCCACTTGGCCGTCATGTTGTGCAGGCCCTCTAAAGGAGCAATTTACCCTCCTGCCTTTTCCATGCAAATATTTCCTTTTCCGATAATGATCCAATTCCCTTTTCAAAGCTTCAGCTGAACCTGTCTCCATCACACTCACAGGCAGTGTATTCCAAATTCCAAGTGACAACTCGCAGTCTGATAAAGCTCTTCCTCATGTTGCCATTGCTTCCCTTGCCAATTCCCATTAATCTGTGTGCTCTGGTTCTCAATCATTCCATTCTTGGGGACAGTTTCTCCTTGTCTACTCTGATCAAACCCTTCATGGTTTCAATTAGCTCTATCCAATCTCCTCTTGAACATCTCCTCCAAGAAGGAGAGCTCCAGCTTCACCAATCTTTCTGCACAACTGAAGTTCCTCAATCCTGCAATCATTTCTGTGAATCTTTTCTGCTCTTGTACTCAATGGGCAGGATTTTACGACTTCGCTAGGGTGAGGCTCGTAAAATCCCACCCGAGGCCAACGGAGAATTCTGTTCTGTGAGCCTCGCCTGCCCCAATTCCAGGGCAGGCGAAGTGTTAAAATTCCAGCCTATACCAATGTTAATAAAGCCTATGATGCAGAATGCTTTATTAACTGTTCTCTGAACCTCTCCTGCCACCTTCAATGACTTATGGACTTAAACACCCAGGTCCCTCTGCTCCTGTAACCTTCATTTTGTATTGTCTCTCTGTGTTCCCCCTACCAAAATGGATCATTTCACACATCTCTCAATTTCATCTGCCACATGTCCACATCTATATTCTTTTGGAGTTCTATTCTATCCTCCTCGTGGTTCACCATAGTTCCACATTTTGCATCACCCGCAGATTTTGAAATTGTGCCCTGCACACCAAGATTTAGATCAGTCATACATACCAGGAAGTTTAAGTGTATTTACTGGTGTCACAAGTAGGCTTGCAATAACACTGCAATGAAGTTGCCGTGAAAATGCCTGGGTCAGAGGTAGCGCTGGTGGTCAGAATGTTTAATGGAAAGACTGAAACCACTACACCTGCATACATAATTGGCAGTTGGCGTTGGAGTCTCTGGTCCCACCGCTGTCAATGGGAATTCCCATTGGCACCATCCCACGTCGGCGAGAAACCTGCGGGATCGGAGAATCCCGCCGGAGTGAACAGCCTGAGAATTCAGGCCAACATTTCAGGTCGATGACCTTTCATCAGAATCGGGCAAAGTTGGAAATGTAATAAGTTTTAAGTCAGTCATATTGGGGAGTGTGGAAATAGGACAAAGGGGAAGCTCTGTTACAGGGTGAAAGGCAGGAGACATGAAGTGACAGAAGAGCTGGTGGGGCAAAGCTAACGGGCATGATAAGGCGGGTAAAGAAACATAAGATGGGTCCTAAGTAATAAATGGGTGTCATCCAAACGCACAAAGGTGAAAAACAAGATTCAGACCAAACAAATGCAAAGAAAAGGGAATAAAATGGGGGCATAGATTATGGTCTGATACTGTTGAACTCAATATTGCGTCCAGAAGGCTGCAAAGTGCCTGGTCAAAAGGTGAGGTGCTGTTCCCCAACCTTGCACGAGCTTCATTAAAACACTGCAATAAGCCAGGGACTGTGATGACAGTGTGAAAGCAAGGTGCAAAATTACAACAGTAGGCGCACTAAAGGTTTGGTGCTGTGCTTGTCGACTAAACAAAGTGGTCAGGAGGTGAAAGGCAGGTGTTACATTTTCTGTGTTACATGGAAAGGTGTTGTAGGAAAGGCAGGGGATGTTGAGAGTGATTGAGGAGTGGATCAGAGTGAGATAGAAAGACAGAGATTTCTAGGGAGGGAATTACAGAGCTTCGGATCATATAGAATCACAGAATCATAGAATCCCTGCAGGGCAGAAGGAGGCCATTCGGCCCAATGAGCCTGCACCAACAACAATTCCACCCAGACCCTATCCCTGTAACCCTATGTATTTACTCTGCTAATCCCCCTAACACTAAGGGGCAATTTAGCATGGCCAATCAACTTAACCAGCACGTACTTCGGACTGTGGGAGGAAACTGGAGCATCCAGAGGAAACCCACGCAGACAACGTCCAGACTCCGCACAGACAGTGACCCAAGCCTGGAATTGAACCCGGGTCCCTGACACTGTGAGGCAGCAGTGCTAACCACTGTGCCACCGTGCTGCCCTACATGGATAACATGGACATGATGGTGAATTGGAGTTGACAGATGGAGTTCAACACAGGGAGGTGTGAAGAGAATGGGAGGGCTAATGTGGAAAGACAATAATACTCTAAATAGCATGATTTTGAAAAGTAAAAGGTGAGCAGAGGGACCTTGCTGTCCAGATATGTAAAATCCTTACAGGTGACAGAGCAAGATAACAAGATAATTTAAAAAGCCCTTGGTTTTTTTTAAACTCAGGCACAGAATATAAATACAGAATTAAAGCGATCAAGCTCGAACTTTTTAAATCACCAATCGAACCTGCGCTGACATTGTGAACAACTCTGGACAGCACACTGCAGGAAAGATGCAATGTGATTAGAAAGGAAATTTACCTGGAGGTTACCAGGTCAGAGGGGCTTTAGTTATGAGGACAAATTGGAAAAAATTAGCATTTTACTCCTTGAAACAGAGAAGGTTAAGAGGTGATGTTGCCAAGAATTTTAAGGTGATGAGCAGTTTTGAAAGAGGAGAATCAAAATGTGTTTTCCCACTGGTAAGCAGGTCAATAGCCAGGGGTCGCAGGTCAATAGCCAGGGGTCACAGGTCACAGGTCCAGAGTGAACATGGAGGCATTTCCTACTGACCAACTACTCCGTCAGACCTGATTTCCACTCCAGCAAACAGGGATTCAGTTGCAGAATGGAGCCAGGCTCATCATCCCCAGGCGCAGATCAAAGCCAGTCACAGGGGGTGCCCAGAGACAAGTCCAGCTGTTTTAAAGGCCTGATTTAGTTCTCTGCTTTTTCCTTAAATGTTAGGCCCTCTCGCCATCATCACTCACAACCCATAACCCTTCAGCCACACCCCTTGCTGCCTCCATTGCCAATTCATTGCTACTTTTATCCCCATGCAAATTTAATGCCAACTCTTGCCAAACCATGCCCACCACCCACAACCTTTGTCTTTATACTCTCCATGCCAACTCACCCGGTATCCACCATCGACAGAACTCATGACAATTGTTGAAATAAAATAAAGGTCTAAATATCTATTATAGCCTTCATTATATTAAAACGACTCCCATTTATGAAAACCCATTCAACATGTTTAACTTCCCTCAAGCCATTAATCCTTTTCAAACACATAAATCATACAACACAGCAAAGACAGTTAGCTAATCCTTAAATAACCTTTATGAGCCATCAATCAAACTGCAAATGTAAGAACACTTTCCCCTCCCACTGCGATAATTGTAGGTTGTGATAAGCAGCCAAACATTAATTATAGAATAATTATAGCCCTTGGGGAAATGTTAACAAACAGCTATTGTAATTTCTAGAACAGATTTATTTACAACTCGTACTGACACAGTCAGCCTGTTTTTAAAGGGCTGTGGATTTAAATTACTTTGTAGATTGACAGTTCTACAGATATCATCTGCTTTCAAAAACATTTACATCTGCCCTAAAAAATTGTGACTCCCACAATGCAGGTTAACACACTTGCTACAGCAAAAATAAGTTCAGCATTGAGTTCAAATGGACCTGCTGAGTTTGGATTTTCCTCTTGTTTGAGGCATGTCTCATCTCTTTCCCCTATTGGCGAAAATGGGATCTCTCAGAAATGGAGACTTCTGAACCCAGGTTCTACCTGCCATTTTTAAAGGTATTTTTAAAGGTCTCCACAACTCCCTGAAAATCCAGTGCTTAAAATCATTAGCAATGGATTAAGAGTGTAAATGACGAGAATTGTTTTCACTCGGAGTTACTGGAATCTGGAGTGTTCTAAACGCAAAGGTGGAGAAAACTAATTCCATAAATAATTTTGGAAGGGAGTTGGGTGGGGACCTGAAGTCGAGGAACTTAAAAAGTATTGGGCAAAAAGCAGGGATGCGGGACAAAAAGCCAAATAGACCCTTTTGTGTAACACATTTCTATACTTCTATGGTTCTATGAAATATGCAAAACTGCTCACTTTACATCAATGGACATAATTTTTGTCAGTGCATTACTTCAAGCTCTGCCTCTCTCCCCTTCTACCCACATGTTGCTTCATAGTTGAAGTGGGTATGTGGTGGTACCTTCACTGTGCAGATTGAAATCTAATCCAATGCTTCTTTAACAGAAAGGTCTCAGGGGAGCACTGTGTATTTAATTTTTGATTGATTGTTTAAAGATATTTATGTGGGATAATCCAGATAAGCTCGAGGGCTCGCTTAGAATATGATCCTGTTGCAAGATGGGAGACAGATGCCGTATAACACAGGAGAAGCCAGAGCAGCCTACGATGAAGATACAAGTGTGGGGCTAGTATTTACTTTAAAAAAGTGCAAACCAACAAAACAAAGTTGTATTGCCAGCAACCAACCTCATGCAAGGCAAAGTTCTGTGTGTGCATACAGAAATGAACCCCCGCTCAATACACACTAAAATTCTTTTATCCATTTACATTATCGAAGATTTTAGTTCTGAAAGACAATCATTATCTATTTCATGTACAGAGTTGTAATCCACTTTGAAGAAAGTAACTGTCTAAATCCCATCACTCTCTTTCTAAATTCACTCTGGCCGGAATTCTCCGGCCTCCCATCAGCGGGTTTCTCAGCAGCGAGAGGCAGCATCGCGTTTGGTAGCGGCAAGATTTACTGATCCCCCTGCTGTCAGTGGGATTTCCCATTGTAGGCACTGGCAAACAAATGGTGGGGTGCTCTGCCAACGGGACCAGAGAATCCGCTACTAGTGAGCAGCTGGAAAATTCTGGTCTTGGTATACAGAATTCTGGCTTTGGTATACAGTGGGCGGCATGTTGGCACAGTGGTTAGCACTGCTGCCTCACGGTGCCAGAGATCCGGGTTCGATTCCCGGCTTGGGGCACTGTCTGTGCGGAATCTGCACGTTCTCCCCATGTCTCCTTGGGTTTCCTCCGGGTGCTCCGGTTTCCTCACACAATCCAAAGATGTGCGGGTTTGGTTGATTGGCCATGCTAAATTGCCCCTTGTGTCAGGGGGTTAGTAGGATAAATAAATAGGGTTCTGAGGATAGGACCTGTGTGGGATTGTGGTCGGTGTAGACTCAATGGACCGAATGGTCTCCTTCTGCACTGTAGAAATTCTATGGATTCTAAAATAAATTCCCACTGTAAGAATGGAACGGCGACCTGTACCAACATGATCAGTTGTTCCATTGAACTTCAACAACGTGGGTAAGATTTAAGTTAAGGAGCTAAGGAATTAGGCGGGTAGAACTTGGGTTCAGCAGTGCCCATTTCTGAGAGATCCCATTTTCGCCAACAGGGGAAAGGGATGAGACATGCTTCAAACAAGAGGAAAATCTAAAAACTTAAGGAGTTGAAGATTTAAAGGGAATTTAAGGAAAACCCTTTCTCACCCAGAGGGTGATAGGAATGTGGAGCTCACTGCCTGAAAGGGTGGCAGAGGCAGGAATCCTCACAACATTTAAGAAACGTTTAGATGAACATTTGTAACACCATTGCATACAAGGTTCTGGGCCAAGTGCTAGAAAATGGGATTAGAATAGACGGGTGCTTGATGGCTGGCGCAGACACAATGGGCCGAAGGTCCTCATTCTGTGCTGTAAAGCTCTATGACTTTATAACGTAAGAATAAATTTACTGTCAGGCTAATCATGTTACTTGTGACTTTGATACTGACTTCATCAACTTATAACTGCCATGTTTTAATGTTTTTGCGTTGAGAGGGAATGATCTCTCGCATCCACAAAGGCTGGCAAAAAGTTATACAGTGTTGTACTATGCCTTTATCAGACAGCAGTATGCCATCATGCGAAAGGAAGTGAGTCATGTAATTCAGTCTCATGTGATCACGTCTTAGTCTCACTTTGGCCTGAAGCAGGACACAGCACACACAGCTCTGCTGCTGATATCTTCTGTTTTCTATCCATTGTGTATATATTTGTGTGTGTTTAGTTCAAATAAATAAACTCACAACGTGTTTTCACATCCTTTGTGAGTGATTGGTGCCCTTTATATCATTATAAAAGAAACATGACATGGTGTTCCAAGCGGGTCAACTATCAGCGAGATTAAATACAAGTATGACATAATAGAAATTAGATCTATGTCACGCAACTTGACATGAGACGGCCCTTGACATTTTGGTCGGACTGCAGTGAGTTTGCAATGTTGAAGTGTGTTGAAATCACAGCATGGTGACTGCATAGAGAAAGTATCAAACGCCAAGCAAGTACTTACCTAAAGAGCTGGAAAACAGATGTATCCCCCATGGTCAGGTTGCAGTGCATGACCTATCAGTTCAATGAGTGGGACGTTGGGGACAATTTTCTGACAGTGCCATGCCTGGTGCAGATCACACCAATCCCGGAAAATAGTGCGCGGGCCTAAAAATCAGTTTGGCACCCGGTGTAGTATTTAAATATGCATCGTCTGTTCAATGCTGGATTCTCCCAGCTCCCGGGGTGTTCCAACCTATGGGGATGGTGAGAAATTGGTGAGAATCACAACTGGTCTCCATTAGCAGAGACCAAACACGATAGCCACACCGGGGGTAGGGGTGCTCAGAGGTACTGAAGCCCCCAGATGGTTGGGGACATGGCTGGACAGTTCTCCTTGCAGTGCCTACCTGGCACACTGGCAATGCCCCAGGCACCTCAGCAGTGCCCACATGGCACCATGGCAGTGCCAGTTGGGCACTGCCAGTGCCAGGATCAGTGCCAAGGAGATGGGGCCTAAGTGGGTGGGTCCTGAGTGGGGGCTATGATGGGGGCCTATGACGGGGGAGCAGGGGGGAATGAAGGGGGAATGTCAGGGGCATGATGGGAGACCCATTGGGAGGATGCCGATGATTCATGTCGGGACGGGGATGGGGAAAGATGTCGTTGATGAAAGGGGCGGTCCTGATATCCATGAGGGGACAGAACCCATCCCCCCTTGCAGAATCCCACAAAGTGACTAAGTGTGGGACAACTGCAGTCCGGACTGTACCTGACAGACCGGATCAGATTGCTCTGGTATTCTCACCGTTATGATACTTCAGTTTTTTGAGGGAAAATTCCACCTGCCCTTTCGAGGGATCCAGCACAGGGTTAGTGCAGTCAGAAAAGGTGAGTTACCAGGGTGTGGGCCACATCGACTGAGAATGAGGGAGAGTCAACCACACAAAAAAGTCATAAAAATAGGACCAGAGAGGGTTTAATTGAGGACAAGATCCCAAATGCAACCAGGAATAACATCCAAGAATGACAATTCTCCAGATGATTAAAGAAACCTCCAGACAAAGGTACCGTAGGCAACCTGAATGTGCCAACGGATTACCTTTACATTTTAGAGATTCATCAGTCCTATTCACTCATCTGACGGTAGCTAAACATGAACATGTGTTGTAAATAGCTTTGTTCTTTGGAAGAATCTTTAAAAAAGAGGATGTTGTAATATGCCTTTAAGGGATCGCAGCATGCCATCACTCAAAGGGAAGTGTGTCATGCGATCCACTCTTATGCGAACCAATCTGAGTTTCACTTTGGCCTGTGAGCAGGAGACAGCGCACACAGCTCTGCTGCCGATATCTTCAATTTTTTTTTAACCCATGTAAAAATGTCCTCATGAGCCCAGCTTAAATGTGGTTTCACAATCTCTTACGAGTGATTGGTGGCTTTTACATTGTATTGCAACACATTCAAATATGACATATTTGACTAATATTTAGAACATGAGATCAGTGGCACTCATTAGCAACAGGCCTGCTCTACATAACCATCAGTCGCACTGCTCCAGTATATATCCATCCTATACCATGAAGTTTGGTGCCCATATTAATCTCAGTCCAGGCCAAGGAATAGGGTAAATATTTACATCTTTCAGGAAACAACATTTATTCCAACAGATTTCTTGTGAACACCGTTTGTCCCTGAAGTAAGTGGAAAGTTTTAAATCTTCAGATTAATAAATATTTTCACCATTTTCAAAGCTATCAAAGTGCTTTAGTCTTTTTGATGGTGGACCAGCTATGAATCTGGATTGTGTGCCTTTGACACTTAATAAAACAGCAAATTGGCCCAGTGCGTGGGATTGAGTTATACCCTTGTCTAACAAAAACTGTAGCCAGAATTCTCCGACCTCAGCCGCGGCTGGGATTCTCCTGTCCCACTGCAGTGAATGGAGGTTTGGCTGAGCGCCAAATTCTACATTCTCGCTGGCAGCGGTAGTGGGGTGTACGAGATCGGAGAATCCCGGCCTATAGGTATGAAGGGTTCGGGAACCAAGGAGGATCAATGGAATTAAGTTATAGATCACCATGATCTACTTAAATGACCAAATTGCCCTGAATTTTTGACAGGCCTGTTCCTATTCTTCACGTGTTCGCTTTGACAGTTGTACTTCTTACTCTATTCCTTACCTCATGCTGTCCTTGTTCGTGCAGAAGTTTGCCTAAGTTGTATAAGCAGCTCGTTACTGAACTCCTGTGAGTGTGAGGGTCTTTGAGGTTTTCATCTGAGATGTCAGCACATATAACAAAGGTTCTCTTGGCTTCTTCTAACCTGCCCTGGTTCATTAAGATAATCCCAGTGTTCAAGTAGGCAGCTGCAAGGAAAGCAATAAAGAATAAACAACAGTCAGATATGTTAATTAAGCACAAGGGATATGTTTCCTATGTGACATTTGTCAGAAAAGTTTGGCATCTCTTTTAGTAAGCATTGTCAAAGATGGTACCGATTACTAGAATATCAATATCACTTAAAATACGAGTTTAAATGGTTCTCTTGAGGTTCCATCATAGGCTTACAGAGAAACATAGAAAATAGAAGCAGGAGTAGGCCATTCGGCCCTTCAAGCCTGCTCCGCCATGCATTTTGATCATGGCTGATCATCAAATTCAATATGCTGATCCCACCTTTAAAGTTTATTTATTAATTACAAGTAAGGCTTACATTAACACTGCAATGAAGTTATTGTGAAATTCCCCTAGTCGCCACACTCCGGTGCCTGTTCGGGTCAATGCACCTAACCAGCATGTCTTTCAGACTGTGGGAGGAAACCGGACCACCCAGAGGAAACCCACGCAGACACGGGGAGAACGTGCAAACTCCACACAGACAGTGACCCAAGCCGGGAGTCAAACCTGGGTCCCTGGCGCTGTGAGGCAGCAGTGCTAACCACTGTGCCACCGTGCTGCCCCGTTTCCCCCCCCTCCCCATATTAAGTTTATATATTAGTGTCACAAGTAGGCTTACATTAACACTGCGATGAAGTTACGGTGAAAATCCCCTAGTCACCACACTCCGGTGCCTGTTCGGGTACACTGAGGGAGAATTTAGCATGGCCAATGCACCTCAACAGCAAGTCTTTCAGACTGTGGGAGGAAACCGGAGCAGCCAGAGGAAACCCTTTAGCCCCAAGAGATATATTTCTTCTTGAAATCACACAATGTTTTGGACTCAACTACATTCGGTGGTAGTGAATTGCACAGATTCACCACTCTCTGGGTGAAGAAATTTCTCCTCACTTCAGTTCTAAAATGTTTACCCCTTATCTCCAAACTATGTCCTCTAGTTCTGGACTCCCCCACCATCAGGAAAATTCTTTCTGAATATACCCTGTCTAATCCTGTTAGAATTTTATAAGTTTCTATGACTTCAATTGAGGTGAGATGACATTGAAAGGTGAAACTTTGCAAGATGAGTCAATAGACCTCGTTACAAACACCTGTATGAAATCTATTTCTAGGAGATTGTGTGCGCTTTGACTTTCACTTATTTACTTCTGCCAGCTGTCATCTCCCAAACTGGGTGGGTAGGTAACCTAACCTCTGGATTCACCAAAGCAACTGGCCAGATGAGTGGCCGGTACAGTGGCACAGTGGTTAGCACTGCTGCCTCACAGTGCCAGGGACCCAGGTTCGATTCCTGGCTTGAGTAATTGTCTGTGGGAAGTCTGCACGTTCTTTGCATGGGTTTTCTCCGGCTGCTCTGGTTTCCTCCCACAGTCCAAAAGATGTGCTGGTTCGGTGCATTGGCCATGCTAAATTCTCCCTCAGTGTATCTGAACAGGCGCCAAAGTGTGGCGACTGAGAGATTTTCACAGTAACTTCATCGCAGTGTTAATGTAAGCTGACTTGTGACACTAATAAATAAAGTTTAAAAACTTTAACTTTTCTCAGACTCTTTCTAGGGAAATGCTTGACTCACGAATGGCCATGGCTCGATCCAGAGTTCGCTGCATTGAGACGTTGCGAGTGAATCTTTGGTCTTCTATGACGTGGCATGGCCATTAGTACACAGCGCCGCTAACCATCAGATGGAATAATTATCTGAGAATATATACAGCCCTCTATTCAAAATGTGGTTTCTGCCTGGGCCTTTTATTGTTTTGAATGCAGGATGGGATTTTGAGCAGGACCATATGGGAAAATTAAAAAACAGAAAATCCAGAGCCATTTCCAAATTTAAAAAAAGTAATTGACGACAAAAACTATTTTCAGTTAATAGAGCAGAAACTGGAGTGAAGTCAGGCTTTCATCACTGTTGTGAAATCAAGTTTTCATCACTATTACTGCAAAGAGAAATAGCCATAAATTACCATACTGACACTTTAATTGTTTCATCATAATGAGTTTTGGCCAACTCACATTTGGTTTGTTTTAAATTAAGACTCTAAACCTGGATTGCGTGGCTATTTTGTTAAACAATACAACTCATTAGCTATTTTTCACAGTGTTTTCAATAGCGTAGACGGTTACTTACATGCCAGGGTAGGCCTGCTACCAATTGCCAATTTATAATAATGGAGGGCCTCTGAGAAGCGGTCGTTTTCCTGTAGAAGCAGCCCTCTAATGTAAAAGAAAATGTGTAAAATATTTGATATAATTGACCGAGGCATTAATGACGTAACAGTGTGCTTAAGGAGTGAGTCTGTCATTTGGAGAAGGGAGGGATTAAAGACAAATGCTGTCACCCCCCCCCACCCCCAAATCATAGGAGAAAATATTCCCTGTGCAATACACAACTGACGACAGCAGCACTTCCTTTTTTAAACTTAGGTTATCAAACTCGGCAAACAGAGGGACAACATTTGACGATCTTTGCATTGGTCATTCTCGGGAGAATTTGAAAGCTGTGTTCTTCTCACTGCTCGTGTGTTGACCTTGATCCAGATGCCACTGTGGAGGAAGGTGATTATTGTCAGCGATGGCTATAATCTGAGGGATGTGCACCTGTCTTCAGTGGCACAGGTCTCAAAAGGCCAGGCGTGACATGTTTCTCTCTTCACTTGACATCTGCCTGCCTCCATGTTTCTTTTAACAGACACATTTTGGGCAACACGAGATTCTCACCCTAGCCAGTCAAAGGTTGCATTGAGATTCAGGTCTCATGATTTCTTTCCGACCCCAAGTACATTTAATCGGCAGCAACAGGAGAAAGCTGCACCAAAGGGTCCAGATCCAGACAAGGGCAAGAAAGCTTCATTACTGTCATTTTGTATTTTGTGACAGGTTCACAGAATCTCTACAGTATAGAAAGAGGCCATTCGGGCCATCGAGTCCGTACCGACCACAATCCCACCCAGGCCTGGGTGGAGCCGCCATAGCTGCAGATCTTAGTGGTAGTAGCAAATAATCAAGCAAGAACTTTGAAGGCCGAAGTGGAGAAGGGTTCCATGCGAACAGCAGTTGAACATGGGTCAGTCGGTCCTCGTGCAGGCTTGATGGGCCGAATGGTCTCCTTCTGCACTGTAGGAATTCTATGATTCTATGATCCATCAAAGGGGCATTCTATCAATTGGAGATGTAACATTTCAGCAGCATCTGCTTGCATTTTCTTCCATGCAATCATGGCCTATCTCTCCTTCTTCAGTTCTGTATCCAAAAACCAGGTCCAACCCATAGCAACGTGACCTCCACCACTGGTAGAGCAAGGAGGCCAGTCTCGAATCCTCTACTGGATCAGGAACTGAACCCCATGCTGTTGGCCTCAATCTGATTCACACAAGTCAACCAGCCAACTGGCTCCTCAAGGAATGCAAGTTGCTTTGGCAACACACACTTTTACATGCATATTGTAGTACAGAGCTATGGATCATGATGGCAGGGGCTCAACTTTTCTTACAATCACATAGTTGACCAGACATCTCTCCCACTCTTACCATTGGCGTGTTTTGGAAGGACATGTTGACACTTCATTTGTTTGGCTTGTTGCAAACATGGCCATCCTGGTGTGGGACCTGACCTCTGGCTCAGAAGCAGGGATGTTACCCACTGTGCTGCAGTCCATGTAAACAAAATTGAGATGTCTTCTCATAGTCTTCTCTTACACTGGCAGCAACAACCTCTGCCGGTGGGGCTGTCATCCTTCCAAAGCTGCAGACCATCTGGGTCTGCAGCCTCAAGAGCCCGCTCACTGTCCTTAGCTGGATGACGGACACCAAGGCAGCCAATAAGGAGGTGGCCTCCCAGAAGACAGTGCCGGTGGGAACATTGTCAACAAGTATGAGATCAGGAGCCAGAAATGGTTTTGAGCCACAGATATTTTTAATGATTTTGAGATTGTGCCCAATGTGTGCAAAATGGTTGTTGTGTTTGCCTGCACAAGTCAGAATAATTCCTGTTGTGTATGAACAGCTTCTTCCCTCAGACTTTTGAGTGAACTACTTATATTAAGTTGATCTTTCTCTGCACCCTAGCTATGACTGTAACACCACATTCTGCACTCTCTCCTTTCAGTCTCCCCTATGTACTCTATGAATGGTATGCTTTGCCTGTATAGTGCACAAGAAACAATACTTTTCACTGTATATCAATACATTTGACAATAATAAATCAAAGCAAGTCAAAGTGCCTCAGAATATAATAAGGTACAATATAAATTCCACTCCTCTTCTTTTCATACTTGCGTTAAGTTCTGCGAAAAGTAAGTCTAAATTTCTCCCTCCTGTTGCCGAAAGCTTTCCAGTTAAAATGCAGGGAAACTCTGGGAACAAGAGTTGGTGGGGGGTGCGGGGTTGGGGGGTGGGGGGGCAGTGGGGGTAGGGGAGATGAAATTTCTGCAGGACAACCTGTGACATTTCTCAACAAGAATCTTAACGAAAAAGTGTGTTTAAAAAAAACTGCACGTGCACAACACATTGCATTTTAATACATGCAGTGAATTGTGCATTCTTTAAAAAAGTGTTAACATATTTTTTGGACGTATGGCCCAGTGAAATCACTTAGAGGGCAAGAGGCAGCATAAGCTGACAGCTGTCATGTTAAATTATTACTTGTTTAAAGCTAGGCAGTGTTTATAATAGAGATCTGTGTATTTAAAGTCTCATTGTTTATAGTGACATAAAGGAGCTGAATCTCTCAGGGTTTTTTCTTTTAGTTTGGCTTTTGCAAATTACATTATACCGATGCCACAGCAAAAAAAACCATTCTAACTTAATATGTGTATGCCTATTTGTATGTAACCTGGAACCTGATGTGAGTGTGCCTGTCAACATGAAACCTGCTAGCATGACACATGACTGTTCAACACTATGAAGCCTGTAGTCTAACATAGTCCACCGATATGTAGCCCATAACTTGACATCTGAACATGCCTATTGAATGTTGAAGAAGCCTATGACCCAGTGAATATATACATCGTGCTCTCACTGCTGGAGTTATCTTTATCCCTTTGGGACTCAAAGCCTGAGGAGTGAATTCGATGGATTCACAAGCAGAGAATTGAGAATTCACAGAGTCAAGAATGAATGTCCAGAGACAGAAAGGAAAGCAATATTTATAGACAGTGGAACGAGTGTTCACAGATACAGAGGAAAGTATCTGATGTCAGTTTGTGAGGAGTGTCTGTACAAAAAGAAGAATGGTTTTTCAGACAGAGAGATAAGGAATATATACATATGGGGGAGGGTGGGGGGGGGGGGGGGGGGTAAGGATTCATAAATAGAGGTGCCACTTTTCCACAGAAAGGTGAATGCTATTTGTACTATTGACAGACAAAGGATATATGTAGACAGAGATGTCTCTGTGTGAATCTGATCTATGATTTTCTAGTTATGGAGGATGTGCCAGTTAATTATGTTGGCAGCCCTAATATACCACTGATTGTTGAAACAATTTATTGAAAACATTAAAGTGCCAGAAAAATCGGTAAAAGTGACTTCTTAAATTTGTGTTCTGTGTTTCTCACGGCAACAAATTATCACATGGAAAGAACCCCCTGCTCATTCATAGAAAAGTAATCATTCAGAACAAAGGCATGTCATTCTGTGTGTTGAAAAGAAATCAGTATTCCAGTGATTATTACAACAGTAACACAGTCTTCTGTAGAATGCAATCCTATCTGCTTTAATGACAGGAGACTGGATTTTCTGGTCCTTCCTGCCAGTGGGACCTTCCGTTCCTTCCAAAGGCGACTCTTTGGTGGGTGAGCCAAGCAAAATGTCGTAGACATCTGCAGGAATCATAGAATCCCTACAGTGACTGAAAGATCCCGCCGGCGACCAGTGGCAAAATGCCTCCGCCATCGGAAAACACGCCACGGGAGGAGGAGGAACCAGGAAGTCCCATCCATGGGGTGGAACTTTCCCGTCTAGCCCGCCATGGGAATAGTAGCAGGCTGGACACGGACCATGCAAAGGTCCATTGACCTCGGGCGGGATTTTCCGGTTTTGGGGCGAGTGCAGCCGGAGACTCCTCCCCATAGTGTTTCTTTCTCATTCATTCTCGGGATATGGCAAGGCCAGCACTCACTAATCATCCCGAATTAATAAACAAGGTGGTGATGAACTGCCTTCTTGAATTGTTGCTGATGATGTATAGACACACCCATAGTACTGTTGGGAGAGGAGTCCCACGATTTTGACCCAGTGACAATGAAGGAATTGTATTGTATTTTTTAAGTCAGAATGGTGTGCAACTTGGAGGGAAATTTGGAGGTGGGAGCTTTTCCCTCTGCCTGCTGCCTGTGTCCTTCAAGTGGGTTTCCCCTGGGTGCTTCGGTTTTCTCCCTCAGTCCAAAGATGTGCGGTTTAGGTTGATTGGCTATGCTAAATCGACCCTAATAACAGGAGGATTAGCAGGGTAAATGAGGGTTATGGGAATTGAGCCTGGGTGGGATTGTGGTCGGTACAGACCCGATGGGCAAAATGGCCTCCTTCTGTACTGTAGGGATGCTATGATCTATGATAGATTTCACAATTTTGGCAGGTGCTGTCAAAGAAACCTAGGTGAGTTGCTGCAATGTACACTGTGGCCATGATGCGCTGGTGATGGTGGATGTAAAAGGTAGTGAATGGGATGCCAATCAAGTAGATTACTTTGCCATGGATGATACTGAGTTTCTTGATTGTTGTTGGAACTGCATTCAAGGTAAGTGGACATTATTTCATCACACTCCAACACTTGTACCTTGTAGAAGGTGGAAAGGTTTAGGTGAGTCAGGAAGTGAGTCATTGAGCTGCTTTTGTCACCATTATATTTATGTGGCTGGACCAGTGAGGTTTCTGGTCATTGCTAACCCCCAGGATGTTGAAGGTGGAGGAGTCAGTGATGGCAATACCGTTCAACATCAAGAGAAAATGGTTAGGTTCTATCTTGTTGTAGACTGTTATTACTTTGTATTTGTGTGATGTGATTGTTATTTGCCACTTATTGGCTGAAGGTCCAAGTCTTACGTCATCATCAGTGAGTATCCCCACTTCTGACCTGATGGCGTGGATGGAAGATCATTGATGAAGCAGCTAAACATGGCTGAGCTGATGACTCCGCCCCAAGGAACTCCTGGAGTGATGTCCTGGGCTGAGATGATTGGCAGACAACAACCAGAATCATCTTCTCTTGCATTGAAAGAGGCAGTGGAGAGTTTTCCCTCTGATTTTCACTGACTTCCATTTTGCTGGGGCTGCCTGATGCTACACTTGGTCAAATGTTACCTTGTTGTCAAGGGCAGTCACTCTCACCTCACCAATAGACAACTCTTTTGTCCATATTTAGACCAAGGCTGTACCGAGGTTTAGCGCCAATGGTCTTGGTGGAACCCAAACCGAACATCAGTGAGCAGGTTATTGGTGAGTGAGGTGCTGCTTGGTAGCACTGCCAGTGTTCCCTTCCATATCTTTGCTGACGATTGAGAGTCTGATGAGCAGTGATTGGCCGGAATGGTGTTGTCCTGTTTCTTGTGAACAGGAGAGGCCTGGGAAATTTTCCATTTTGTCAATCAGATGCCAGTGCCGTACCTAAGCTGGAATAGTTTGGCCAGAAGCCCAGCTAGTTCTGGAGCACAAGTCTTCAGCACACCATACAGGTGGTTGAGAGCCCATAGCCTTTGCTGTATTCCGTGCAGTCAGCCATTCCTTGATACAACAGGATCAGGAATAGGAGACTGAGATGGATAACCCACTCACCACATCTAGCTGAGGATGGCTGCAAATGCTTCAGCCTTGCCTTCTGCACTCAAGTGCTGGGCTCCATCATCACAAAGATGGGGGATATTCTTGGAGCCTCCTCCCACCATCCCCCCATTATTATATCTAATTATATGCCATCATTCATAACTGGAAGTGGCAGGACTGCAGTCCTGATTTAACATGCTGGCTATGAGATAGCGCAGCTCTGTCTAGAGCGTGGTGAGTAATTTAAAGTTTATTTACTAATCACAAGTGAGGCTTACATTACCGCTGCAATGAAGCTACTGTGAAATTCCCCTGGTCGTCACACATCGGCGCCTGTTCGGGTCAATGCACCTAACCAGTCTTTCTGACTGAGAGAGGAAACCAGAGCACCCGGAGGAAACCCACGCAGACACAGGGAGAACGTGACCCAAGCCGGGAATCGAATCCGGGTCCCTGGCGCTGTGAGGCAGCAGTGCTAACCACTGCGCCACCATGCTGGCCAGTGGTTGGAATAGATTCATTTACGGGTAAACTAGATAAATTCCTGGAATGAAAGGAGCAGAAGGATTTGCTGATTGAGTTAGATGGTGGGAGGAGGCTAGTGCAGAACAGGATTGCACGGCATTGCACTGAATGCTCTATCTCTGTGCTGTAAATTTGGTGTAATTATATGATTTTTTAAAAAATTTCATTAATTGAACACAATCAAATAATTAGATCAGCTCTAATGGGTTTCATTGACAAGCTGCAAATATAAGCTCACAATGCCATGGAACAAAAGTGTAGTGTAATTAAGGCTAATGCTATGGCAAAGCTTCCATTTAATGGTAATGTAATTAAGAGGCGGCAGAATCGTGTCAGCCATTTGAAGTAGTAATGACTACACTTTATACTGACAGCAGTTAGCCAAATTCCTGTCAAATTTGGCGTCTGGTGTACACCATGCAGTTTCCTATTGGATTTTCCTCCGGTGCTTCAATGCTAAGCCTGCCGACATTCACCAAGGAAACAATGCAATGCAAGGATCTTTTTTTTTAAAAAAAAGAAATACAATCTGTTATGAGTTTCCACAGTTTATAAGTAGAACATGATGTCACTTGGGCAGCGAAGCACAGTTAATAGAAGTTTCCGGCCCCTTTAAGAAAAATAACAGCCATAACGCCTTAAACTGAAAAAAAAAGTGAACAATAATGTTAACTGCATGTCCACTTGTTTGCAATTCTTTTCTACTGCAATTGAATTTCCATAACTAAGAATCAACAATGCCAGCAAAATACATATCACTGGGAAAAAAAAATTCAAAGCAGATGCATTTTTGTTTGAGGTTATAACGTGGTTTGAATCAAGAACTTTGTTTCAGCGCTAGGGCCCCATACATGTGACAGTACTGTTGATTTTATTTTACAGGAAAAAGTTCCAACATTGTGTGTAGACAGTCAGTGAAAAGGGCTGTGAATGATCAACATCTTCACATTGTTATCCAGGATTTAAAAAAAGAGATTGCTGATGTGCCAATGCAGGAGTCTGACACAAGATTAGCTCAGAGATGGTGGGGCAGGGTGAGGCAGACGGTACTGGGGGGGAGGGGGGACTGTGGTAAGTGGTGACCCTGAAGAAATGAAGATTTCTGTCTTCATCAACGAGGACGAAGTAGAAAGGGTCGAGAGCTTCAAGTTTTTAGGTGTCCAGATCACCAATAACCTGTCCTGGTCCCCCCATGCCGACACTATAATTAAGAAAGCCCACCAACGCCTCTACTTTCTCAGCAGACTAAGGAAATTTGACATGTCACCTACGAAACTCACCAACTTTTACAGATGCATCATAGAAAGCATTCTTTCTGGTCGTATCATAGCTTGGTATGGCTCCTGCTCTGCCCAAGACCGCAAGGAACTACAAAAGGTCGTGAATGTAGCCCAATCCATCATGCAAACCAGCCTCCCATCCATTGACTCTGTCTACACTTCCCGCTGCCTCGGCAAAGCAGCCAGCATAATTCAGGACCCCACGCACCCCGGACAGTCTCTCTTCCACCTTCTTCCGTCGGGAAAAAGATAAAGAAGTCTGAGGTCACGTACCAACCGACTCAAGAATAGCTTCTTCCCTGCTGCTGTCAGACTTTTGAATGGACTTACCTTGCATTAAGTTGATCTTTCTCTACACCCTAGCTATGACTGTAACACTACATTCTGCACTCTCTCATTTCCTTCTCTATGAACGGTATGCTTTGTCTGTATAGCGCGCAAGAAACAATACTTTTCACTGTATACCAATACATGTGACAATAATAAATCAAATCAAATTAAAGATTGGAGGAAGCAACTGAGGAGCACAAAGGATCGGAAGAGAAGAGAAAAGTTGAGGCAGTCATGGCACAACAAGCCCGATTGCAGGGAAGCAGATAACTGAGTCTAGCCAATTAAGTGCGTGCCTGCTGAATCCAGCAGCCCTCGACTCCCTTTACCTGTCAGTTTCCTGAGGCCCAGGAAACCCTGCCAGCCTGGGTTCATTTTAAAATGGAAGATAAAGGGCCAAGCATCTGAGCGCTGAGGCATGTTTTGTTGAGCGAATGTTCACACTTAGTTTTTTGCTACGGAAGGAATTTGATTTTCCTCTGACCCAGTGCCATTTTCCTCTGGCTCTTTTAGAATAAAATCATAGAATCCCTGCAGTGCAGAAGGAGGCCTTCTGGCCCATCGAGTCTGCACCGACCTCAATGCCACCCAAACCATATCCCCACAACCTCATGTAGTCTCCTTGACACTAAGGGGCAATTTAGCATGGCCAATCAATCTAACTCACACATCTTTGGACTGTGGGAGGAAACCGGAGCACCCGGAGGAAACCCACAGAGACACAGGGAGAACATGCAAACTCCACACAGACAGTGACCTGAAGCTGGAATTGAATCCGGGTCCCTGGTGCTGTGAGGCAGCAGTGCTCACCAGTCAGGGACATATATAGTGCCAAAGGTGCACCTACCCCCATTGAGGCCATTTGAAATCAGGGACAAAAATCAGATTTTACCCCACAGACCATTTCTGTCTCACAGTGCAGCCTTGTGGAAGCCCATTAAAAGCAGGCTGGGTTTGAGAGCTTGTGAAGAAAATGGAAAGCCGGTTGAGGAATCTGGAATATTCTTTACGCTAAGTATAAAATAGCTTCACACTTTCAAATGGCACCATTCGCTGCGGTATTATAATGCATGTATGTGATTAATGCAGTGATTCCTTTAAAGATAAGCTGACTCTTTCATAGACCGACCTTGTGTCTTTGTTCACATCCATTACAGTGATTTATTAGTGGAGAAAGCAGGATATGCAGTGACAACTGTTACAAAATGCCCGTACCAATATATTTTTTTACTGGCTTCAGCTGATGTTAAATACAAACTGATTTTAACACTTGGAAAGTATCAGGGTGCTAGGGCAGTGCCAGGGGGCAGTGCCAGGGGGCCCTTCTGGGGTGTTCCATTGTGGGGGTTTCCCTCATTCATGAAGAGAGGTTCCCCGTGTCCATGTAGATGGTTGGGGTTGGGATTGGGATGGGGGGCATTGCCCATGTACATTTTATAGTCTCCATATGCATGGGGGGGGGTTCCTCTCTTTTTTAAAATCGGAGGCATTGTTATTTCCAGCCCTACCCTGCCGCCATGATGGTATGAGCCACGCCTCCATTTTGATTTTGCACAGTGCCGCACAATGTGGCGAGAAAAGTCAGCTGTGCAGCTACTGTGCCGCATGTCAGTTTTCTTGCCTCAGCCAAAATTCAGTGCGAAAATGGAAAACTTCTGCCCTCAAGTTCAGGACAAAATCACTGCTCACTTAGACAAGCACAGGATAATTAAGGAAACCTAACAAGGCTTCATGAAGGAACAATCATGTGTAACTAACTTGCTGGGATTTTTTGAGGGGTTAGCAGAGAAGGTTGATAAGGGCTGATAAGGGTTGATAAGGTTGATGCGGTGTACACGGATTCTCAAAAGGTATCTGATACGGCATCACACACAGAATTGTGAGCAGAATTCTTTCTCATGGAATAAAAGGGAAAGTAGGCATTTGGGTAAGAAATTGGCTGAGTGATAGGAAACAGATAAATGGTTGTTTTTCAGATTGGAGGAAAGTCTGCAGTGGAGTTCCCCAGGGGTCAGTGTTGGCACTCTCACTCTTCCTGATACATATTAATGGCATAGACGGAGGCGTTCTGGGCTTGATTTCAAAATTTGCAGATCATACAAAAATCGGAAATGTTGTCAGGGTGATGAGGGTAGTCTTGAACTTCAAAAGGACAGAGAAACATTGGTGAACTCGATAGAAAAGTGGCAGATGAAGATCAATGCAGAGAAACGTGAGGTGATGCATTTTGGCTGGAATATGGAGACAGCATAAAATAAAGGGATGAAATAAAATAACTTTAAAGGAGGTGCAGGAACAGAGGGTCCTCACTGCATGTGTACATAAGTCATTGATGAAGGCAGAGCATGTTGAGAGAGCAGTTAATAATGCATACAGTACCTTAAACTTTGTTATCAGAGCATTGAACGCAAGAATAATGAGGTCATGTTGAACTTGTATAAGACAATAGCTAGGCCTCATCTGGAGTTCTGCGTCCAATTCTGGGCACCATACTTGAAGAAGGATGTAAAGGCATTGGAGGGAGTATAGAGGAGTCTCAGAAAAATGATTCCAGGGATAAAGAACTGTGGCTATGAAGAGAGATTGGGGAGGTTGGGACTACTTGCCTTGGAGAAAAGAAGGCTGAGAGGAGACTTGATAGAGGTAGTCAAGATCCTGAGGGTTATGACAGGGTAAATCATGAAAAACTGTTCCCACAGTAGAAAACTGTGTACAGATTTGATCCCCTTATTTAAGGGAAAGATACATTATTATTGGAAGCAGTCCAGAGGAGGTTTACCTGGATGATCCTGGGTATGGAGGGACTGCCATATGAGGAAGATTAAATAGGTTGGGTCTGTTCTCAGTTCAGAAGAATGGGAGGTGATATGACTGAAACATATAAGATTCTTAGGAGGTTAGACAGGGTAAATATTGAGAGGAAGTTTCCACTCATGGGAGAGTGTAGGACCCGAGGGCATAGTCGCAGAATAAGGGGTTGCTCACTTAAGATGGATTTGAAGAATTTCTTCTCTCAAAGCGTGGTGAATCTTTGGAACTATTTACCCCAGGAAGCTGATCAGGTTGTATCCTTAAACATTTCCAAGGCTGAGATCGATAGGTTTTTAATAGGGAAATTAAGGATTACGGGGTAAGGCAGGAAAATGGATTTAAGGAGGGTCAGATCAACCATGATCTAATTAAATGGTGAAGCAGGCTCGAAGAGCTGAATGGCTAACTCCTGCTCCTATTTCTTATGGTGTACTAACTTAGGAAGCCCAACTGGAAAGAAACATAATTTATTACAGAATACAAAGTAAAACCACAACCGTAGTGTACACACACTAACCCCTGCCTGGGACTACCATTCAGCAGGCCCAGTCCTGGGCCTGCCTTACAAATGGCTCACGTATTGAGTTCCAGCTGGGAAGGCTACTATTATCAGGGGAACTCATATTCAGCGAGACCCACAGGGAGATCAGTGATTCCCCATGGATCTCATGGAGGTTATCACATATGGTCTATGGTCACTCAAAAGAGCATCCAGAGCGAGAGGCACAGAATCAAAATAATGGGCAAAAGGAGTAAAAGTGATGGAAGGAACAATTTTTATCACCCAGAGGATGGCTGGAGTCTGGAACAAACTTCCTGAGAGGATGGTGGAGGAAGGATCGATTGAGATATTCAAAAGGGAATTGGATTGCTATCTGAAAATAAAGAATACACAAGGTTACGGGATAAGGTAGGGGAATGGGACTGGGTACATTTCTCTCTCAGCGAGCCAGTGCAGGTTCGATGGGACAAATGGTGTCCTTTTGCCCAAAGGCTCAAAGGCTGGTGTTGGAGAAATGGCTTTTGGGAGAAATGGCTTTTGATTGAGGGGCAGTGGCACCAGTACTGGGGGAAGTGAGGCCTGTCCTGTCTTCACCTGAACCATGCTGGGGATCAGTGTCCTATTGTATAATGGGGCGATAGAGAGAGATTTGAACAAAATAGTGAGGAGAAGGTTTCATTTGAGGGGAGATGTGGTAAATCAAAGGGAAACACGAGTGTGGAACTCTTCCATTGCCCTGCTGGTGGGCTCAATGGTGACGGGTGGGGAGAATTCCAAGAGGCCCAAAAATGGGTTTCATGCCAGCGTGAATTTTGAGAAGGGTTTTCCCTTTCAAAATGGCACCCGCCATGCTAGATCTGAAATCCCACTGGAGGCTGAATCCCGCTAATGGGATGTAAATGAAGGCCCAACCGGAATCTTCCTCCCACACCTGTTACACCAGTGGGAAATCACACCAATCTAGAACACATCTGGATCAACGTGGTGTGCAGAACCCGGAACTCACCTGAACAATGCCTGAGGCTGCCTCCAGAGCTTGAGGTAGAGGCCACCCCGTACCCCAGAACACCACAGTGAAAGCGAATTGCGTTACAAGCAGTTTGAAAAAGATTCACTCAACCCGTCCCTGGGATGAAGGGCTTATCTTAAGAAGAAAGGTTGAACAAGTTGGTCCCATTGAAGTTAGAAGAATCAGACGTGATCTTATTGAAATATACAAGATCCTGAGGAGACTTGACAGGGTGGGTACCCCCTCTTATGGGGAGAAAAGAACTAAGAAACATGGTGTAAGAATAACTTGGAGATGAGATTTGTTTTTTCTCAGAGGGTCATTAGTCTGTGGAATTCACTTCCACGCAAAGCATTGGAGGCTGGATCATTGAATTTATTCAAGGCTGAGTTAGAATCAAGGGTTACTGGGGCCAGACAGGTACGTGGAGGTGAGGCCAAATATAGGTGGAGCAGACACAAAGGATTGAATGGCCTATTCCTGCTTTTAGGTCTTATATTTCTATGTTTCTATGACATGGAGACTTCCATTAAATGGTGTGAGGTTAATTTTTTTCTGAGGAATGTAAAATATTTTCCATTTATATTCCATGGCATCGCAAGAGTGTACTAAATGATTGACTGTGGAGGATACAAGAGGATAGGCTGGCATGGAGGGGTGGGCTGGTATGGAGTGGGTGGGCTGTCATGGAGAGGGGTGGATGGGGGGGGGGTGATGAAGGTGGTGATGGGTAAGGATTAAGGGGCCTTGAAACATTTGTGGGAGCTAGGATACTGTGTTGGAGAACTGAGACAGGCCTCCAAAGCCACACTCCTCAACTGCACTGCAAACCGAACCCGGGTGTGAAAAGACAAAAAAATAGTGGGTGAAGTCACACACAGGTTGGGTGTGCAGTTTGTCAGCCGCGAAAGTGCATGACCAAAGAAAGGTTCAACTCAAAACCTGAGATATAGAATCCCTACAGTGCAGAATGAGGCCGTTTGGCCCATCGAGCCTGCACTGACAACAATCCCATCCAGGCCCTATTCCCATAACCCCAAGTATTTACCCTGCTAATCCCCCGACACTAAGGGGCAATTTAGCATGTCTAATCCATCTAACCTACACATCTTGGGACACTAAAGGTCAACTTAGCGTGGCCAATCCACCTAACCTGCACATTTTTGGACTGTGGGAGGAAACCAGAGCACCCGGAAGAAACCCACACAGACATGGGGAGAACATACAAACTCCACACAGACAGTCTCCCAAGGCCGGAATTGAACCTGGGTCCCTGGCGCTGTGAGGTAGCAGTGCTAAACACTGTGCTGTCCCTAAATGCAGCCTCAAAATATTTAAATAACCGGCCCACCTCATGGAAGTAGATCGGTCACCTGTTAATAACCTAAGTGGCTGGGTTAGAGGCAGGTTGTATTCAGGTTAGAAATCTTTATCATTTTAATATTGCACCAGATCCAAATCAACCCATTTCCAGTGGTTAAATTTCCCCTGATCTGCCGGAATTTTACCACCTCGCCTGCCCAAGGCTCGTAAGATCCCGTCCAAGGCCAACGGAGAATGTTGTTCTGCGAACCTCACCTGATTCTGGGGCAGGCAAGGCGGTAAAATTCCTGCCTTTGTGTCTCTGTGTCATGTGTCATGATGCTGTGATGCAATCTCTCCTACCAGGCTGAACTTTCATTTTTTGTGTGCGTGTTTACACAATATATGTGCATTTCAATGATTTGACAGCCACTCTACCGGATAATGCTTATCGGTATGGCGAGAGGAAACAATTTTGAAGGAAGATAAGTTCGCACTTCAAGGCATGGGACGCTTAAGCTCTGCTAGCTTATCGGAGAATCATCTCTGCCTACAACTGATGAAATGCACAAAATCAAAGTAAACAAGTTGGAGTGTCACATAATCCTGAGGCTCAAACTTGGGAGAGAACCTCACCTTTTCTGACATTGGATCCCAATGATGATCCTTTTCAGTTAAGTTATTTTACAAGACGTCATGGCATGTTTTTGAACAAGCAACAAAGATATTGCAGCTTATGTCTTTTTACAACAGTTAGAATAGAATTATTTTCTTGTGGCTGCTCACATCTCCACATAAAAATTGAAGACAGATGGAATTAGCTTAATGGAAAATGAATGTTGACTTGTAAAAGTATATTCTCCAACAGAATTCAATGAAATTCTCAGTCTTATTCTCCATATCTGCACCATGTAGGAATGAATCTAATAGGTCAGAAGATAGATTTGGCGTAAAGCTAGAAAGCTAAAAGCACTATGGCCGGAACTTTACAGTTGTTTATGTTGGCAAGATCTTCTGGTCCTACCAGCAGCCCGCCCCTGCCACAGGTTTCCCATCAGCGTGGGGTGGAGTCAATGGGAAATCCCATTCATACAGCAATTTATAAAACTCAATTTCCTGTGTCCTAATTTTCACCAAGTTCCTTCCACCCATCACCTCTGAGCTTTCATGACCAGTCCAGCAATGCCTCGCTTTTTAAGCTCCCATGGACTGCAGTGGGACCAGAAGATTCTGCCACCAGCCACAAGAAAGGTACTGTGGGAGGCCAGAGAATCCACATTAAGTTTTTATTTCTATTCAACCATGGGATGTGGGTGTCAAATGCTGGGCTAGCATTTATTGCCCATCCCTAAAAGCCCATGAACAGAGTGGCTTACTAGGCCATTTCAGAGGGCATTTAAGAGTCAACCACATTGCTGTGGATCTGGAGTCACATGTAGGCCAGACCGACGGCAGATTTCCTTCCCAAAGAGACATTGGTGAACCAGTTTTCCAACAAGCGACAATGGTTTCACGGTCATCATTAGACTTCAAGGGCGGGACTTTCCGGTCAACGGACATTTCTATGTCTGCCCCTCGCCTGCTACGATTCCTGTGGTGGGTGGAACGGTAAAATCCGGCCTTAATTCTGGATCTTATGGAATTTAGAATGTCACCAAATGCCCTGATTTAAACCCAGTGGCCGGAGCTGCATTCTGGGCCTCTGGATGACTAATCCAGTGACAATACCACTACTCCACCACTTCCCCAACAACATTGCACAATGCATTAAGTGCCACCTGAGTGAAATTTATTTGCAAAGGAGGCATGACGTCTCTGGGATGCTGACTACCCTGTTGTACAATAACAGCATCTTTCAATCTCGTTGAATGTGAAATATGATTATGTCTGCTGACAACTATTGAGTTCTCATTGTCCGTGCCTGGTCCTGATGAACAGAAACCCACGACACAAATTGGCTTGAATTGCAACTACAGGCATTTGGTCACGTCTGGAGCTGAATATATCCCTACCTGATAAGGAGCATTCAGTCACTGGATGCAAAATAGCAACTACCCGCAAAAAAATTAAAGAAAATCCTGAATACTTATGCCATTCTTATTTTATCAGATTTCTTAATAAGGTAATGTCAATTACATACTTACTCGCACAGATTGCTCTCAATCTAATTTAAACAGTTAAAGCACTGTGTGCAAAAATTCAAGTGATATTTGAGATTGGCAAAGCTAGGAAAATGGATGAATCTTATTTTCTTTAATGCCTTCTTATTTAAGAAGGCATTAAAGAGACGCTGCTGTCTGAGGGGGACAGGGAACCGGATTAATTAAAACACTGTGACAACGATTCATTGTACTAGTAAACAATATCTGTGTCACACAAATAGATCAATAGTGCCATTCATTGCAAGTTTTATAATTGACCTGGTTAGGAATAAGGCCAGCAGTTGAGTCATGCATACTTACAAATTATAAAGCATATCAGCCATGTTGCTGCGATAGTACAAGGCATTTCTATAGGCCTTTTCAGCTTCCAAAACCTTGCCTTGGCTTTTCAGAACATTCCCGAGGTTACCCCACGCTGCCAGGAAGAGAAAGCAGTTGTTCAAATCGGTGCTAGTATCCGTTTAAAATGACACGTTAGCTCAACATTAAGTTCCACTTTTTTTTTTGAGATTAAAATCGTTTACCTTTAGCCGGATTCACTTTAATCCCTGATCTATACAACATTTCCTCATCATGCCAGTCTCTGTTCCTTAATACGGTTTTCGACCCATACAAAATGACTAAAGCAGCGGCTGAATATAAAACCAAGTTCTTAGAGACTCGCTTCTTCATTCTGAGAGAAAGTGTCCTGATGCCCAATGTTACTAGTAAACAGAATCCCATGCTCGGAATGTACAGGATTCGCTCTGCTATTACAAAGCCAACATAAAAGAAAAGGTTAGTAGCAGGCAGGAATGGCACTATTAGCAATGATAAGGAGAAAATGACAATGTTCTGAGCTTTTGGAAGTGGTAGTCCCTGAATTAAATCATTCTTTACAAAGTGATCAGTTCTCGGTACAAAATAAAATCCCTGTTCATTGTTCCCATGCTCCATTGCTGAGTGGCAGCTGTGCCCGTTTGTGTTCTGTTTGCCATTCATCACTGTTTTTCCATTGCAAACTCTGTCTTTGGGAGAGCCCTTCAGGCTGATATAGATAAGGAGCAGCAACCCGACAAAGAAGGCCAACGTGTGAAGGTTCCTCCAGTCACTGAGTGTTCTTATCAACGGCACAGCGTCCATCGACCAATCAAAGCTCATCGTGTCGGGGCACAGCAGTAGCCAGAGATTTGCTGCCGGCAAGTAATGAAAGGTCAAGGTTCGTGTCAGCAGGCTGTCCGAGTCGGCTGCCGGGTTATCAGAGTTGGAGAAGCTTGGTGGCGTGTTACCCATCCAGTATAAGCGAAGTCCCAGTAAAGTGGCACCCCAGACAGCCAGCAGTCCCACCCTTATCAAAAGGGAAGTAACCTGCCTCTAAAAAGGAAAAGAAAAAAAATTAGGAGAGAAAATAAATAAATCAATGACTCAACTCTCAAGTAATATTACTTCTTATTCATTCGTGGGACATGGGCAATGGTGGCAGGCCAGCATTTATTGCCCCACGCCTAGTGGCCCAAGGGCAGTTGAGAGTCAACTACATGGCTGTGGCTCTGAAGTCACATGTAGGCCAGACCAGGTAAGGACGGCAGATTTCCTTCCCTGAAGGACATTAGTGAACCAGATGGATGTTTCGGACAATCAACAATGATTTCATGGTCATCAGTAGATTCTTAATTCCAGGTTTTTTAAAAAATTGAATTCAAATTCCACCATCTGCCAGGGCAGGATTCGAGCACGGGTCCCCAGAACATTAGCTGAGTTTCTGGATTAATGGTCGATTGATAATACCACCAGGTCATCGCCTCCCTTTAATTATTCATATCATTTTTATCAGTCTGAGGAAAGAAAATCTTGGTGCAAACTTTAAATTGTATGTTAAAGCTGAAAAAGTGCTCACTAAACTCTGAACATAGACATGTCGGAGGAAACGTGCGTTTGCATAGAAATGTCTTATTCTATTTACATTATGCTCCAACAAAATCAAATCTGGACTACTGTGAAATGGGTTAAAAGCCATACAGTACTGAGAAGTTTAAAAAGGTCAGAGTCTAATAAAACATTGCAGAGAATACATCGACAAAACACTAAACAGAATATTAAGAAGTTTCACAACACCAGGTTAAAGTCCAACAGGTTTATTTGGAATCACGAGCTTTCAGAGCGCTGCTCCTTCATCAGATGAGTGGAGAAATTGAAGGAAGGAGCAGTGCTTCGAAAGCTCGATATTCCAAATAAACCAGTTGGACTTTAACCTGGTGTTGCGAGACATCTTACTGTGCCCACCCCAATCCACCACGGCATCTCCACATTATAAACAGAATATAATATAGAACAAAGAAAAACAGCACTGCAGATAATAAAAATCTGAAATAAGAACAGAAAACGCTGGAAGGGCGCAAATTAATGTTTCATTTCTAGAATCATAGACTTCCCGACAGTGTAGAAAGAGACCATTCAGCCCATTACGCCTGCCTCGACAACAATCCCACCCAGGCCCTATCCCCGGAACCCCATGTATTTACCCTGCTAATCTCCCTGACAATAAGAGGCAATTTACCATGGCCAATCAGCCTAACCCGCACGTCTTTGGACTGTGGGGGGAAAACAGAGCTTTTGGAGGAAACCCGTACAGACATGGGGCGAACGTGCAAATTCCATACATTATTCACTTCCAGTAAAATAGAAAAGCAGTAAAGAAAATAAGGTAGAAAAAGGATAAAATTGAATGTTTTTTAAAAAAGTTAGTTTTCATTCACATTCAACAAATACAGCCAATGACTTAATTTTATGTACTTTATACTGCCTGTAATTTGTACCTGTGCCCTGGTTGATGACATAAGTGTAGTTAATTATGTATAACTTTATAAATAGTAACAGCTAGAAATTGTGCTTAAGTGGAAATGCATCTGAAGAAATCATTCATCTTAGATTTGACTGCCTCCACAAAGGATAAATGGTGGGAAGCTCTAACCTCCTCCTCATGCTGAGATATAATCATTAAAATACTTTTTTCACTTCTTAGACATCCAGAAAATTGATTTTACATGGAAGAGATTCTTCAAGAAAGCAGTCCCATTCCAAAGACTTCTAGAGACTACGAGGCTCTGAAGAGTCATTCCAACTAGAATCATTCAGCAGGATTTTCCAGCCCTTCCCACTGGCAGGATCTTCCAGTCCTACTAAAGTTGACCCCCCCCACCCCCAGCAGCAGGACAGGCGAACCTTGCAAAACACTGTAGACTTCAGCCACCTCCGCCACAAGAATATTCGGGCTGTTTCATTCTCCACAAATGCTGCCAGACCCTGTTGGCTGGGATTTTCTGGCCACGCTCGCCCCAAAACCAGAAAATCCCACCTGAGTTCAACAGACTTTTCCATGGTCCGCCCCTCGCGGGACAGTAAAATTCACCCCATTGAGTTTTTCCAGCATTGTCTGTTTTTATTTTAGGCTTTGAAAGACAGCTTTAAGAGAAGATATAAACAGAGGATGGATTTCTCTGACTTACCGCTGTTGTAAGCAACTATCCTGCTGATAGTTGCTCAGTATTGAAATGACCGTATATAAATACCTAAAATATTTCTACGCAGTGGCATTGATTGACAAATTCTGGTACTTTTGTGTCTTATTTCCTCCTACAGCCATTTCAAATACTAAAATTTCACTTAACACTATTTCAAGGTCATTGGTAATTAGAAATGAGGAAGTCAAGATGCAGAAACAAAGTGTAGATATATCGCTGCTTTAAAAACAAACAAGCAAAGAGATATATCAAAAAGCACTAGAAAACGTAAGGAGGTGAATCTGGTCTTGGGCAGTAGCATGAATGGGTGATAAATCGATGGCCCAGTTTACAACCCACTCGATTTTCTATTCTATTGGTTTGAATAGAAAAGATTACTGGGTGGATTGTAGAAGGAGCTGGCGATTTGGGGCGGCATGGTGGCACAGTGGTTAGCACTGCTGCCTCACAGCGCCAGGGACCTGGATTCGATTCCCAGATTGGATCACTGTCTGTGTGGAGCCCGCACGTTTTCTACATGGGTTTCCTCTAGGTGCTTTGGTTTTCTCCCACAATCCGAAAGACATGGATGGATTGGCCACGCTACATTCTCCCTCAGTCTACTCAAACAGGCGCTTGGGAGTGGCGACTAGGGAGTTTTCACAGTAACTTCATTGCAGTGTTAATGTAAGCCTACTCGTGACAGTAATAAATAAACTTTAAACTTGATTTGGTTTCTCCCATCTTGCACAAGTGCTCAAGACCAAATTTTTCCAGTCATTGAAAATTTCTAACCCTTCCCGTGATGTTATGGAGAGCAAAGATATACTTTTACTGGTGTATTCTGCATTGTTAATTCATTGTTAGGCTGACAGCAAACATTATTTTTATTTTATAATTCAAGAAGATTAGTAAAGCTGCAAACTTTCAATCCAGATTTAAACATTTCATTAGAAAATTACAAGATTACAATCCTTTTGATTAGAAAACCAAGGGCTAGATTCTCTGGCCTTCCAGCCACGTGTTTCCCACCAGTGGGGGGTGGACATTGTTTGCTCGTGGCAGGATTCTCTGGTCCTGTCGCTATCAGTGTGAGTTCCCATTGATGTCACCCCACGCCGATGAGAAACCCGTGAGTGGGGTTACGCTGCCAGCAGGACCCACCAGTGTGAACAGCTGGAGAATTACGGCCAAAATCTTTCAGGCGTATTTGCATCTTGACTGTGGGCAGTGGCGGACTTTCTTGCCCTGAAAAAAGTGGCCGAGGATTCTTCGGGATTCTCAGGGAAGAAGGGACATTGGTTTTGCAGTGTCATGGAAGCATTCTGAATTTCCCATGAGGCTGGTCTGCTCCAGCTGTCTGAAAGGGCAAAACAACTGGCAACAACATGGATGTGTCATCCAAACATAACACAGTTAATGTGATTGAGTAGCTGGCAATTTCCAGTTGGAGAAATTAGCTTGCCAGGAAAATATCTATGTCAGCCTCCTCACTACAAACAAGTGAAGTTGAGGAATTAACTGTGATCTCTATTTACATTGGAGACTTTTTGTGTTTTTTGTTTATTGATTCATGGGACATGGGCATCGTTGGCTGGCCAGCATTTATTGCCCACCCCTAGTTGTCCTTCAGAAGGTGGTGGTGAGCTGTGTTCTTGAATCGCTGCAGTCCATGTGCTGTGGGTTGACCCACAATGCCATTAGGGAGGAAATTCCAGGATTTTGACCAAGCGACTGCGAAGGAACGGCGATATATTTCCAAGTCAGGATGGTGAGTGGCTTGGAGGTGGTGGCGTTCCCATGTATCTGCTGCCCTTGTCCTTCTAGATGGAAGTGGTTGTGGGTTTGGAAAGTGCTGTCTAAAGATCTTTAGTGAATTGCTGGGTATTTGAAGGGCATTTCTAAGTAAGGGCTGGCATAATTGAAACTGCTTAAAATTCTTGATTTTAACAAAACATTTGTTAATATCCCTTCGGTTCCATATCGGTCCTTCCAAATCCTTCCACTGAAATGATTGTGTAGCTTAAAGGGTCTTCTCTTGTCCATTAACAAATGATCATGTTTTCAACTCCTCAAATGTTAGCTCACTTCCTTTCAAGGCCTTTTCTGTCCAGTTAATTGAAATGTCACTGCTTTCAATTCCGTGGGCACTTAGGAAATGATTTGTCAGCCACAGTTTGTACTTGGAATGTTCACAATAACGTGTAATAATTTCCCCTTGTACATGAAAACCGTCACCAGTTTGTGCAAAGGCCAAGTGTAAAAACAAAGCAGCATTCCAAACAAAGCTGAAATGAACTAAGTTGAGAAGGGGAGTTCATAACTTTGGTCAATTATGGGTCTGAATAAACTTGAATCCTTTCCACGCTGTCTCTGAATTTCCACAAAGACATGGACACATTTAATATTTTCAATTTGGCCCTTATTTTTATGTGCTGGGGTGGTTTTGGAGTAAACAAAACCAAATATGTGAACTGTGGCATAGTGGTTAGCACTGCTGCCTCTCAGCGCCAGGAACCCGGGTTCAATTCCAGCCTCGGGTGACTGTCTGTGTGGAGTTTGCACATTCTCCTCATGCCTGCGTGGGTTTCCTCCGAGTGATGCAGTTTCCTCCCACAGTTCAAAGATGTGAGGGTCAGGTTGATTGGCCATGCTAAATTGACCCTAGTGTCAGGGGGATTAGCAGGGTAAATATGGGGGATTACGGGAATAGGGCCAGGGTGGGATTGTGGCAGGTGCACACCCATTGGGCCGAATGGCCTCCTTCAGCACTGTAGGGATGCTATGATTCTATGATTTAACATCCCTGTGATTCCATCCTATCTCTACAGAGTTTCATTATAAGAACATAAGATGGAGTCCATCAAACAAGTTCCAACATTTTGTAAGATCATGGCTAATTTTAAGCATCCAACTCCACTTTTCCACCTTATCCCTTGATCCTCTTGGTTCTCAATATCCTAGTTGTGATCATCGCAACTGGGAACCCACAACCCTCTGAGGGAGAGAATCCCAAAGATTCACAAGCCTCCTCACCTGAGTCCTAAATGACCAACCTCTAACTTTGAGACTATGACCCCTATTTCTAGATTCTCCAACCAGAGGATAAAGCCTCCCAGCCACTACCCTGTTAGGCTCTCCATCGTTTCACTGAGATCAACTTGCATTCCTGTCAACCCCATGGAACACAGGCCCAGTCTACTCAGAGGAGAGCTCTTAGGAATCAATCACGTGAACCCCATTTAAGGTAAGTATATCATTCTTTAGATACAAAGACCAAAATGTTGCACTGTACTCCTGGTTGAATGATAGCCCTGTACAATTGCAACAGGGCTTATCATATAGTGTAGAAGAAAGCCATTTGGCTCATCGAGCCTGTACTGACAACAATTCCACCCAAGTCCTATCCCCACAACCCCACACATTTACCCTTCTAGTCCCCCTGACAATAAGGGGCAATTTATCATGGCCAATCAACCTAACCCACATATCTTCTTCAGTTTTGTACTCCAAATCCTTTGCAATAGAGTGCAACACACATTTTATTCTTCTTTATTGCTTGCTTTACCTGTATGTTAACTTCCTGTGACTCATGTACAAGTCCCTCTGAATACCAACATTTATAAGTCCCTCACCTTTCTTCCTACCAAAGTGGATAATTTCACACATCACTATATTGTACTCCTTCCACCTTCTGTGCACTCATTTAATCTGTCGATATCCCTTTGTAGTCTCTTTGGCTGGGAATTCTTTAAATTTTTCATCCCACCCACGACAATTCCCACCATGGGCGGGAGTGGAAAATCCTGGCCTTTGTGTCCTCCTCACAGTTTACCTTCCCAATCTAGCTTTGTTCATTAGCAAACTTGGATATTTTACATTGCCCCTCAATAAAGATGGTAAATAGCTGAAGCCTAGGCACGATCCTTGTGGTACTCCACCAGTTACATGTCACTGTACTGAAAATTACTCAGTTAATCATGCTCTTTGCTTTTACGTTCATTAACCAATTCTTAATCCATGCTTATTTACTGCCCCCAATCTTATGAACTCTAATCATGTGCTCCAATCTCTTGCGTGATACCTTATGGAATGCCTTTTGATAAATATACTCCATCCACTGGGTTCCCTTTATCCTCTCAGTTGATGTTGACATCCGTCTATCTCGGGAGACAATGATCTGCACCAGGGTGTATGTCCCTGCTGGATTAAACACTGTCTATTGTAGTTGTGGAGGCCAATTTGAGAGTGGCAGTCCTTTCTGAAGCTGGCATCGGCCCAAGGTTGACTAATGTATTTTCCTTCCAGTTCTCTTTTTCACCATCTTGTCAGTTCTTCTATTCTATGCTTTTTCCATGCCCTTCCAGACTGCTCGTCTCCAGGCACTCCAGTCAACAGCAAGGGCTTCCCACACATAGATCCAATCCTGACCAACTTGAGGTCTTACTTGCAGACATCCTCATGTCACAGATGTGGGTGGCCTGTTGGTCTCATATCAATCGCAGGCTTGTCATAAAACATATCTTTGGGGATGCAACTGCCATCCATTCAACCCACATGACCTGGCCAATGGAGTCACCGCTGACCCAAGAGGGCAAAATGCTGGGGATTGCTATACTCTAATGTACTTCAGTATTTGATATTCTGTCTTGCCAGGAGATGCCCAATATCCCATATTGAAGTTCACTTGGACATCGGTTCCCCCAGCCCCTCAAGGAATTTGGAAGACAGAACAGAATCCGCATCGTGGTGCAGAAGGAGGCCATTCGGCCCATTGAGTCTGCACCGACTCTTCGACAGAGCATCCCACCCAGGACCTATCCCCATAACCCCACATATTTAGCCTGCTAATCCCCATAATCCACACATCCTGGGACACTAAGGAACAATTTAGCATGGCCAATCCACCTAATCTGCACATCTATCTTTGAACTGTAGGAGAAAACCGGAGCACACATGACCTGGATAACATCTAGGCTTGGGCTGACAAGAGCAAAATAACAGTCACTCTACAGATATTCTAGGTTACAACCATCTTGAAGAAGAGAAAGTCCAGTTCTCTCCCTGCACCAGAGGAAACCCAATCAGATGCGGGGAGAATGTGTAAACACCACACAGACAGTTACCCGAGGCCAGATTTGAACCCAGGTCTCTAGATCTGTGACACAGCAGTGCTATCCACTGTGCCGCCTTTAGTTGAGTGTACGTCTGAAACACAATTACAGTAACTACTACTTTACCCTCAACATTCCAATAGGCCAGTTTGATATCACTGCTTTATAAGTCACAACTATACAAGACTGACAATCAGGTTCAGGAAGACTAATGCTCAGGGCCAGGATGTAGAGACTTCACCTTCCATCAACATTAGCAACCTCACTCTGGAGGTCAACAGCTTCACATACCCTGAATCAGCAATTACCAGCAACCTGTCCCTTGGAGGCAAAATCAGCATCAGTGCCGAGGCTGCAGCTGTCATGTCAAAGTTGAGGAGTTGATTGTAGACCAATAGCAAACTGATTGAATATACAAAGCTCCATGCGTAGCAGGCTGCGTTCTCGGCACCCTGCTTGACAGTAGCGGGGCATGGACAACTTATGTGAGCCATATACAAAACGTTAAACAGCTTCTACCTCTATCTCAGACAAATAATGGGCATCCTGTTAGTTGTACCCTCAAAAAATGTGTGCAAATGACAAGGCTGAAGTATTTTTAAACTCACACATTTAAAAATGCTGAGTGGACAATCAAAGAACAAAGAACAAGTACGCAACAAATCCTACGCAACTTCCTTCTAAGTAAACAATCGTAATAGATGTCATTGTCCAGCTAACTTGATTCACTGCATTTGATTGGGCCCCCACTGTACAACCTAAGATCTCGGCAGAAGTTGCTGGTTGTTCTAGTTCCAAAAAGAAGAAATCAAACCCACTCTCACAACCTCTTCCAAATCATCAATAAAATGATGGAAAGAACCAACAAGTGACATCCACTTACCAATAACCTGACTATCAATGTCCAATGCGGGTTCCACTAAAAGTGCTTATCTCCTCATCACAGGCTTGATTCAGGCATGGACACAATGAATTGCCAGAGGAAAGCTGAGAGTGACTGTACTTGATACCAAGATATTATTTAACCAACTATGGCACCATGAGCCCAAGCAAAATTGAAGATAATGTGGCTTAAAGGAAAAACATTCCAAAGACCAAAAGTTCAAACTTAGCTTTTGAAAGGAAAACAGTCGTGGTCGTTGGAGACCAGTCATGATATCCTCGGACATAACTATAAGAACCTTGTGTCTGCGTGGGTTTCCTCCGGGTGCTCCGGTTTCCTCCCACAGTCCAAAGATGTGCAGGTTAGGTTGATTGACCATGCTAAAATTAACCTATGCATCTCAGGAAACTAAGGGGCAGAGGGATTAGTGGGTAAATATGTAGGGATATGGGGGTAGGGCCTGGGTAGGATTGTGGGTCGGTGCAGACGCGATGGGCCAAATGGCCTCTTTCTGCACTGTAGGGTTTCTATGATTCTAATTCCACAAGCGAATGTTTTGTCTTAGCCATCTTTATCTTTATCAAAGGCCTTCCTCCTTCATAAGATCAGGAATGGGCTGTTGGCTGATTATTCTAGTGTCCAATTCCATTCACAACTCCACTGACAATGGAGCAACCTATTTCAGCCTACAACATGACCTGGATAACATCAAGGCTTGGGCTGACAAGAGCAAAATAACAGTCACTCTACAGATATTCTAGGTTACAACCATCTTGAAGAAGAGAAAGTCCAGTTCTCTCCCTGCACTATTACCATGGACTTCCCCCACCATCAACACATCTTGTAGATCAGTATTAACTGCATCAACTTTCTAACATTGCATGTACAAAAGCAGGAAAGAGGCCGAATACTCTTGTGGCTGCACGGCTAACCTCCTGATCCATCATCTGCAATGCTCAAGGGTGTGATAGAAAACTAACTAACTGCCACAATGTGTGCCCTCACAAGTAAACTCAAGAAAACAGTTTAATCTAAGATACAGCAGTTTGCTTGTACTCACTACCCACCCGCTGCAGCATCAGTGAGCTTTAGTTGCAGTTAATACATTCTAAGATGCACTGCAGCTACACACCATGGTTACTGCAACAACATCCCCTCCCCAATGACCTCTGCCACTGAGGTATAGGATAAAAGCAAATTACTGCGGATGCTGGAATCTGAAACCAAAAGAGGGAATGCTGGAAAATCTCAGCAGGTCTGACAGCATCTGTAAGGAGAGAAAAGAGCTGACGCTTCGAGTCCAGGTGATCCTTTGTCAAAGCCAAAAGGCATAGAAAATGGGAGATTTCTATGCCTTTTAGCTTTGATGCTTTGACAAAGGGTCATCTGGACTCGAAACGTCAGCTCTTTTCTCTCCTTACAGATGCTGCCAGACCTGCTGAGATTTTCAAGCATTTTCTCTTTTGGTTGGAGAGGTATAGGAGCATTGCTATCACGGGAACACCATTATTTTCAATCTCACCACCAAACCACATACCAATTTCAGTTGGATATATATGACCAATTCTGCATCTTTGCTGAACAATATCCTAGCACTGCCCATAAAATATCACATGAAAGTGTTACCAGGAGGATTAGAGTAGTTCAAAGGGAAGATGCATCACCATCTTCTCAGTAAAGCAAATGGGCATCAATACAGCCTTCCCTCAGGTCCTAAGAACATCTTGAAAATAAAAAAGTTAATTTGGAGCCAAATTCTTAGGGGGAAAAAAAATATGTTGAGTTTTGAATTCCAACCAAAATTGCTCATGTACTGTTTCAAGCCTAAAATGCACACAAATGAAATGGTGAAAAAACATCCGCAATTGTCTACAAGGAGATTTCAATTTGATGGTTCCTACCACATGTACTGGTAACCTAATTCAATGGAAAATGTGACTAAGTAAGCTATTTACTGGAACTGCCGCTCTCTGATTAACTGTTGAAACTACAACAGATCAACACATTCAGAAGAATGCGGAAAATTCCCCAGTCAGCAAATCCTGGGCACCGATACCCAGTTCATGTTAAGAGCAAATTATTAGTGGCTAAGAATCTAAACAGTTCAATTACTGAACCTCCAGGGGATCTGACTAGAAACTCAACCTGACCTTACCTCCCCTCCTCCTTTCATCGTTAATATATGGAAAGCTTTTGAATGCCAGCGCTAACTTTAATCCTGTTTAGTACAAAATAAGAGGTTTACTGGTTCCCAGTCGGCATTGTATTTCAGTCAAATCATTATAAGCATGAAACAATCCAGCCTTTTATTATGTATGCATGTGAGTGTATCCTCCAAGATGCATGAGATTTGAAAAGAAAATACTTCCAAATGTATAGGAACCTCTTTCGGAATTCTGAAGGAAATCTGTCAAGAAAACTGGAAAATAAGAGTGCAAGATTTGATCAGACGCATGAAACTGGTTCTAAGAATTGATTCATTCACTTTCAAGGAATATAATATCATGCAAATTTCTTGGCCTCTTTTCAAACATTCTCCTGAAGTGGTTGTCCGTGCAACTCAGGGCGAGAGGGAAAAAAGTGCTCTAAGAACAAGAAACATGTTTAGTAATCCTGTTTGGCCAAGTAATTAGCTTTCCCAAAAGCTAAAGCCAACTGCAAATATACTTCACTTTCTTTCTTTTCTGGCACCTCATTCCTAAGCTGCCTCTGTCCGTGTGTCACTTGGTGTCAAATGTGCGGAGACTTACATGCTGAATGAAGACATTGGCTTGAAAACTTACTCATTGTTCAGCGTTCCAAATAAAAGTCTTTCCCGCAGTCCTTCAAAACGGAATGAAATTGTGAGAGTCAAAGAATGTGCACGAGATGGGAAGAAGAATGAGCAAGATTGGAGAGAAAGGTCGCACTTCAAACTTATAGTCTTTATTTTAACTTATCCTTTGCCGAGTTCTGAAAACGTTGACAACATCACGCGGAAAATGGCTAATCTGGAGATTTCAGCTCTAAATTTAAGGGCGGCACGGTGGCACAGTGGTTAGCACTGCTGCCTCACAGTTCCAGGGACACAGGTTCAATTCTGGCCTTGGGTCACTGTCTGTGTGGAGTTTGCACGTTCTCCCCGTGTCTGCGTGGGTTTCCTGCAGATGCTCCGGTTTCCTCCCACAGTCCAAAGATGTGTGGCTTAGGTTGATTGGCCATGTGCAATTGCCCCTTAGTGTCAGGCTAAATTGGCAGCGTAAATGTGTGGGGTTATGGGAATAGGGCCTGGGTGTGATTGTTGTTGGTACAGGATCGATGGGCCGAATGACCTCCTTCTGCACTGTAGGGATTCTATGATTCTATGAAATTTAACTCAACGTATGAATTCGGGGTTGAAACTAGAGAGGGAGTTGTGAGGCAAACTGGACGTCAAGCCTACTGTTCCCAAAGCGAAGACCTCCGATCCGCTTCACACCCCCTGATCCGGTCCTGCCTCCCATCGACCCCAGGCCAATTGCCAAGCGGCAGAGAAGGCCCCACGTGGCAGGAGTACAGGGAAGAAACAGACTAATGGGGGAACATGTTATGATGTTCACGGGGGATCATCAAAAGATCTCCCTAAGGACCTCATTGAATATGAATTTCCCTAAACGGCGAGTGGAGGCTCATCTAATAGGGAAGGAGCTGCGGGGATTTAAAACCACTCAGGCTGGCAGTCAATAGACTCGGGACTGAGCTGCACTCTGGAGCCATTGAAAGATGTTCAGGTATCACCGCAAATAAAAGGATGATGGGTCATGGAAGATCGGCCGCAGTAAGATTATTACAGACCGACAGATAAAATTGCTATGAGTCCCAGTGACATCATGAGAGCTCCTTGCCATTACAATTTAAATTAGGCCCGAGCTCCTCCGAGGTAGGTGGCCTTCCGTGCCTGATTTGAGGCGAGTTAAGAAAGGGAGAGGCAGGGACACAGAGCCTAACTACTGTTATCTTAACCAACATTAGAAAACCAGAAGTCTGCAAGCTCAGTCCATCCCAGTGCGATGTTACTCTTTTTCCCATCACATATCCATGCCTCCTTCACTCAGGTGAGGGAGTGGACAGGTAAACTCTAAAACCTGTCCCCATGTCTAACACAAACTCTCTGTTCGTCAGCTGACACCAGTATTTGCAAATTTTCTCCAAACGTGTTTGTCCCTAATTAGTGACCCAGCAGAAAGCTGACAAAACTCATCACACACTCGACTGACAGATTTGAATATCAGCTGAAACCATCATCACAGCAGTGTGATGGGAACAGTGCAACTCTTTTCATTTGGCCATTCAAACTGGCTAAGTTGGTATTTAGCTTTGTTTGAACGCTGCTTTTAGTGAAAATTCAAGGAGGAAGTAAGATTGTGCACCGTACAACAAATTGAAAGAAGTATTTCAAGCAGGGCGTTTGGAAAATGCATGAAACTATATTCCTTTTGCTAATACCCTCTTTGACAAGGGCTCTCCATGAACCTCGGCTTCACAGTTTTAGAGGCAGTAATGGAATGATGGGGAATAAAGCCAACTTGTACAATGTGCACTCAGAACCATTACTGGGGTCTGCTTTATTCAGTCTTTTTGCAGCTCAATTGCATTCAGTATGCTAATTATTCTTTTCATTTCTGCTAAGTATTCATTATATTGATATTTTCTGATCATAGCTACCCTCAAGATGCAATTATACTGCTCCATGTCAATTGGTCGGATGTATGTATTCAAAATATGTTGCATGCTCCACAGAAATATTGACAATGTCTATGTAGATTTACTCATTAATGAATATAACAACTCGTATTCATAATCACATCTTTAACATTATAAAAGCCCCAAGGTGTTTCACAGGAGTTATAAAGCAAAGCTTAACACCCAGCCTCAAAAGACAAGGGCCGAATCTCTCCCACCTTGCCCGCCCGGAATCGGAGCAGGCGAGGGTCCAACAATGGAAATCTCCATTGAACTCGGGCGGGAATTCCCGGCCTCGCCTGAGCGAAGCCGTAATATCCTGCCCAATATTTGAGCAAATGACTGGGAGTTTAGGCAGGAGGTAGATATTAAGGAGCATGTTAATGAAGAAAAGAGGGATAGAAAGATGGGAAGGTTTAGGGAGATCTTAGGATGTTGAACCTGAAGGTATGTTCAATCGTGGAAAAATTCAAATCTGGATGCTCCAGAAGGCAGAATTAGAGAAACACAGAGATCTCAGAGAGTTGAGAGATTGGAGCCAATTGCAAAGATAGGGAGGGATGATGAAATGCAAAAATGTGCAAACAACAAGAAGCATTTAACAAGGAGTTGATGTACATTAACGGGCACAGGGGTGATTGGTGGTCGGAACTTGATGTAAGTAAGGATATGGCTATGGCTACAAGAGCAAGTCAAAGGCTACGAATCCTGTGGCCACTAACACATCTCCTGACTCCCCAAAGTCTGTCCACTATCTACAAGGCACTGGTCAAGAGTTTAATGGAATACTCTCCACTTGTCTGGATAACTGCAGTTCCAACAACACTCAAGAAGCTTGACACCATCCAGAACAAAGCAGCTCGCTTGATTGCTACCCTTTCTACAAACATTCAATCCCTCCACCACTGATTAATCGTGGCAACCATGTGTGCCATCTACAAGATGCACTGCAGGAACTCACCAAGGTTCCTTTTTCAGCCCCTTCCAAATCCATGACCACTACCATCTAGAAGGAGAAGAGCAGCAGACACATGGGAACACTACCACCTGGAGGTTCTCCTCCAAGTCATACACCACCCTGACTTGGACACATATCGCCATTCCTTCACTGTCACTGTATCAAAATCCTGGAACACCCTCTGTAACAGCACTGTGGGTGTACCTACACCTCAGGGACTCCAGTGGTTCAAGGAGGCTGCTCACTACCATCTTCACAAGGGCAACTAGGGATGGGCAATAAATGCTGGTCCAGCCAGCAAAACTGACATCCCATAAATAAAAGGATAGCATGGTGGCACAATGGTTAGCACTGCTGCCACACCGCACCGGGGACCCAGGTTTGATTCCTGGTGTGGGTCACTGTCTGTGCGGAGTCTGCATTGGTTTCCTCTGGATGCTCCGATTTCCTCCCACAATCTGAAAGACGTGCTGGTTAGGTGCATTGCCAAGCTAAATTCTCCCTCGGTGTACCCGAACAGGCACCGGAGTGTGGCGACTAGCGGATCTTCATAGTAACGTCATAGCAGTGTAAATGTAAGCCTACTTATGACTAATAAATAAAACATTAATTTTAAAATGAATTTTTAATAAAACAACTACCTCAATGTTACGCACAGTAGAATGTGAGAGGCTTATCAAAAAAGAATTGAAATAGTTAAATCTGAAGGTCAAAGATGAATGGATGATGACTTCAGCAATAGGGGCTGATTCAGCTGATTCACTTATAAAAGTGAAAATGGACGGACTTAATGATGGTGCGGTTTTGTAATTGTAAACTCATTTTGTGTGCTCACTGCAGGTTCTGTTCGCCAGTTCCCCATTTTCAGGAAACTGTTGTAAACCCGCCAACATGATGTTATGCTGCCGGAGGAGGACTTTCCTACACAAGGGAGTATTACAGCAAGGAAGGCCACCAATTAGACTTAAATGTATGACAATGAGATTCTTGTCATAGCATGGTGGGAATCCCATTATGTCACCGGCAGGGGCCGGGAACAATAGAACACGGAAATCCCACTGGTGTAAAAGCTATTTTGGGACACACCTTGGTTGTCTGCCCCCACTGCCATTCCCACCCACTGAAAACGGGGGGTGGAAAATCCCCCCCCCCCAATGATTTTGGTCTTGCAAATAGTCCTAATATGGCCAACTTCCTTCTATTTGCTATCCTGATGCTAATTGTTTTAGGATTTGTTAATTCTCAAATGATTCATAAAGATGACATTATGCAAGCAAAGCAGTCATAGCATATGATGCTTGTTTGAGTGCTGAGATAAAATTACTTTCTAGAAATCACTACACAATTTATGATATTACACAGAGCAATCAGTGAGGAACATTTATTTATTTGCTCTCTCAATTTTCTGATAAGCCAATGACCAGGGCGTTCAACATAGCTGGTGCTTGATGGCATTCTCACTGAGGGGTGAGTGATTCAATACAAAGTGGCTCAGGCAAAAGGCAGCAGAAGCTGGAGATCTGAATCATAAATAGAAAATGCTGAAAGTACTCTGATGGTCTGGCAACATCTGCAGAGGGAGAAACAGATTTTTAAAAGTTTATTTATTAGTGTCACAAGTAGGCTTACATTAACACTGCAATGAAGTTACTGTGAAAATCTCCCAGTCGCCTCCCCTCTGGCACCTGCTCGGGTACACTGAGGGAGAATGCACCTAACCAACACATCTTTTGAAATGTGGGAGGAAACCGGAACGCCCAGAGGAAACCCACGGGAAGAAGGTGCAGACTCCGCACAGACGGTGGCCATGAACCCGGGTCCCTGGCACCATGGGGCAGCAGTGCTAACAACTGTGAATTAATGGGTTGAATTCTACTGTGTTTTTGAGCAAATACAGATGAAGAGAAAGGAGTGACTGGTAGGTGGAGTCGAGGACAAATGAGAAAGGTGACAGGGTGGAAAGCAGGAGTGATTTAAATGACAAAAGGGATAATGGTGCAAGGGAAAAGGGAGATGGTAATGGGACAAGTGAAGAAACAAGTGATGGTTTAGAGGAGGCGTAAATAGCAACACCAAAAACATTACCAGAATGCCTGTGTGAAAACATGGGAGCAATGGTTATGATCTCGATGTCAAGTCCAGAGAGGTCTGTAATTGAAAGATGATATTCTTCTTTTCTATCCACATCATCCACTTAACACTGTGCACATGTGAGGACTTATGAAGTTCCAACAGTTAAGAGTGCACTCGAAACAAAAATTCTGCACCAGTTACCAACATCTCGATTCTATGTCATATGCCAGTTAGTTGCACGTGCAATTAAAGTTGAACGAGGTGCCAAAATCTCAGATTCGCTATATAATGATTAGAGTTGGGCCCAAAGAGCCATATTTGTTGCACGATATTAGCCAACATCAACAAACAATCGCAGAAGCTACAGAAGATCATCGTTGTTTTAAAATTTTCACACACTCCAAACTCTATCAAGTTTCGATACCCCCACACAAAATAAAATCATTATTGGGCCTTATTGCATTGTCAAAGAACTTCTGGCAAATCCGTACATTGTCAGGCCCCATTGGCATGTAACCTATAAGGGGCACAGCATAAATGCAAAAGTCTCTGGGTACATTGGGCAATCATTAGTTTCCATGCACTAATAAAAAACAGGGCCTACACATTTATGGTATATTGAGCACACAGGAGCATTTTAATACCTCATAAATGTGGGAATTGCGAATATTCATTTGTGCCAGTGAAGGATTCAACTGATATTAAGTTCTGAAGTGTTAAATTGCCAGCATTCATGACACATGGCACAAGGCGAGGTAGTGTTGCATGGAATGGTTTACTGTCGATGCTGTTGGAATTAAGACTAGTCTTAATCCCGGTCAATTTAAATTTGAGTTTGGTTCAACACTGTGATATTTTGCTGGAATTAAGAGCGTATGTTATTGATTTGCTGTCTGAAAGCTGTGGGAAACACATCCCTTAATATCTCACCAAACTGCAATGACTAAACAAGCTCGCTCTTCCGAAAAGCAGGAGGCTTCTGAAAAATTAAAGGAAACTGCGGGGTGTTACTGTGGAAAAATAAATTTTTACACCGTAAGAATGATTTGATATATCTCAACAGCACATTAGAACACAAGAAAGAGAAGCAGGAATAGGCCGCCAAGCCCTTCAAGCCTGCCCTGCCATTCAATACGATTATAGCTGATCTGTGCCGGTCACAACTCCTTTTCTGCGCCATTTCCCCATAGCCATCTAATCCCCGATCTATTAAATATTTATCCATCTCCAACTTAAATACTTCTAATGATCCAACCTCCACCACCCTTTGTGTCAAAGAGTTCCAGACATTCACCAATCTCTGCGAGAAGACATTTCTATGCATCTCAGTTTAAAAAGACTGTCCCTTTATCTTGTCACTATGTCCCCTTGTTCGAGACTTTCCCACTAGTGAAAGCATCTCATCCCTATCCTGTGAAACCCCATCAGGATCTTATATGTTTGAATAAGGCCAACCCTCACTCTTCTAAACTCCAAGGAATACAGACCAATAGAGCACAGCTTAGAAATACAAATGGCTCAAAGTTTGGATATGCACCACCAGTTCTCCGGGTACTACAAGTGGCCAAAATTGCATCTGGTGCCACGTGTACACACAGCTGGTGTGAATCGCACCAAGTGTCATATTGGTGAGGATGTTAGTGCCATTGATGACTGGCTTTCAATTGCAGATTTTATTCATTGAATTTACTGGGGTGGGATTTGAACCCTGGTCCCCAAAGGATTAGTCTGGGCTTCTGGATTACGGGTCTAGTGACAATACCACTGCACCACCATCTACCCCAAAGAGATGCTTAACTAAAGTCGACAAGGTGTGTTATGGCAGGTTCTGACTTCAAGGTTTCTGCACAAATCAGTTGTTCCCAGATACGGTGCAGGAGTCGGCAATCTCCCTGAGGTCCAGCGTGAGGGTAATCAGAGGCAACACAGAACAGGACAAGCTGCTAGAAGAGAGTGCAGGGTGTACTCAGCATGAGGCCATATCCACCCAGATTGGTCAGAGGGCAATTATTCTACCTCAAACACATCGAGGAATAATGTGTCACACGTCTGTGCTTCAGAAAGTAAAATCTCATAAAATTTGCGTCCTGCTGCAGTGACAACTGCAACTTTGCAGCATGGCATTGCATGTGGCTGTGAATGTGAGGCTTACAGCAATACAGTGCAAGATGAAGTTATGAATGTGAGGTAAGAGTCCTAATTGAAAGAGATTGTTGGTAGATGTGATGGGGTGTGATGGCAGAGTGTTGTTTCCGGCGAGAAAACAAATGTGTTTCTCTCCAGATCTTACTGCCTAAAAAAATTCAAGGGAGCGTGTTTAATGCCATTTTGTTGGGGGGGGGGGGGGGGGGCGCTCCCGACCCCTGATCGGAATTGGCACTCCTCTACCCCCCCTGCCAATAATTGGCCCCTTCACCACCTCCGCTGTCAACTCTCAGAGCCAGCACTCACCCCTCCACCCACATGAGACTCCCATGGGGGCTCATCCCTTGGCACAGCCAGGTTGGCAACTGCCAGATTGACTTGGACATGGTGTAAAACTGTGCCAAGGCCCCCCCCCCCTCCCCCTCCCCCCCCCGGGGGTGCTCTACTCACCTTTATGTCCTCAAAGAGACCTCTCACGACAAGTTCACATCGAGCTGAACCTGTTGTAAACCTTGCCAACATGACGGGGTGAATAAACAGTGGAGGAGAAGCAGGATAATGATATTAAAATCCATTCAAATTCATGTAAATTAGTTTCTCGCCCATTATGGGTGTGACCCTGATGACATTGCTGGCAAGGGGCGGGGGAGATCCGAGACCACGAGACTTCCAAATCTTGAGCCTCCACCAGCATTCACACAGACGGCAAACGTGAGCTCAAGATCAGCCCCCCGCTTGATTGATTCAGTAGTGAGAATTGGCGCAAGAGTAAAGGATATCAAAGTACAGCTTGCTTTGGGTTTGGCAATAACAACATCTTCAGATCACTGAAGAGAATTATCATTCCATGTGAAATAGTTGGAATGAACCATTTTATAAGTACCAGTGTAATCACTAGTGAGATACCGGAGTAAACTTTCACTGAAAAAGACACAAATAAAATTTGACATGGGAAGGTAATTTTTTTTAAAAACTGAAACATCAGTTGATCTGCAGTTTACTCAGCCATTACATTATTGTGTCCTCTTAACCAATGGATTGCAAAAGGGCAGCTCACCAGCATCTTCTCAAGGGCAATTAAGGATGGGCAATAAATGCTGGGCTAGCCAGTGATGCCCATATCCCTTGAATGAATGAAATAAAACTTGGGGCGCAATCATACCGCCCATTCATGCCACAGTCCTGCTGCAATGAAGACAGAGAACTTGGCGACAAGCCAAATCTTCGTTCACTGCAGTGGGATGGGAAAATCCCATTGGCGTGAATAGTTGGAAAATTCCGGCTCTGGTGTTTCTAATTAGTGTTTGCCAAGTATTAACAGTATCCGACTCAAGAACAGCTTCTTCCCTGCTACCGTCTGACTTTTGAATGGATCTACCTCGCACGAAGTTGATCTTTCTCTACACCCTAGCTATGACTGCAACACTACATTCTGCACTCGCTCCTTTCCTTCTCTATGAACAGTATGCTTTGTCTGTACAGTGCGCAAGAAAAATACTTTTCACTGTATGTTAATACATGTGACAGTAATAAATCAAATCAAACATGATAAGTAAAGAAAAAATGAAAATAAATTATCTTGAAAACGTACAGACAATTATTTCACCCTACTTGTCAAAGGTTAAAAAAATCCTGCAAAAAGGAAATGCAGGTTTGGTTGAAGAATCCTCTGCTTCCACCAGGAGCAGGAATCGGGGCGGGCGGGGAGCAAGATTTGACACAAGTCAAAAAGTCAGTTTTCCGATGGTGGGAAATTATTTTGGAATTTTGTTTTCCCAACTTCCGTGCTTAAAAGCAAGCGGATCTCTGAAGAAAAGGTAACCTTGAAAATCGGTTTAGTTCCTTTGCACATATGTTCGTGGGAGTGTAGATCAAGCAACATAAAAGCCATGTTTCTGCAGGGCCACACTTTTCAAAGAGAATAGTTTCTGATACAACTTAAAGAAGCAGCAGATGCACCAGGAAGGCTTTGGAAACTAAACAAATGCATCAATGCCTTGAATGGTGCTTCTAATTTGTGGTATTTTCCCAGGAGATAGGCTTTGCTGAAAATTGACTAAAAACAGTACCTACAATATTTTATGCGCACCATAAAGGAAAACTTTCAGGTGTCCTTCTGATGTATGTTGATTTTATTTTATGGGTGGCACTGTGGAATTTGAGGAACATTTTATTAATAAAATTAGTGACCATTTTAATATTGGAAGTAAGAATTCTGGGCTTTTAAATATATAAGTTTAGATACTAGGCAGAGTAGGGTCCTACATCAGGCTTGCACTGACAACAGTCCCACCGTATCCACAAAATTCCACATATTTACTCTGCTCGCTCCCCTGACACTAAGGGGCAATTTAAGATGGCCAATCAACCTAACCTGCACATCTTTGGACTGTGGGAGGAAACTGGAGCACCCGGAGGAAACCCACGCAGTCACGATGAGAACGTGTAAACTCCACACAGACAGGTGCCCCAGGCTGGAATTAAACGCGGGTCCCTGGCACTGTGAGAATGGGAAATGTTGGCCGGAATTTTCTGGCTGTTCGTGCCTCGCTGCCGCTGCAAGCGAGGACAGAAAGTTTGGCGCTCAGCCAGAGTTCTATTCACTGCAGCGGGACCAGAGAATCCCACAGGCGTGATCAGCCAGAAAGTCCCGCCTGTTGTCTTTCAGCTTGGATTAAGAGTTTTCCAGCTACTGAAACATTAGTTCTTGTGAAGACAATGGATACTGGATTCTATTTGTCAAAATATTTTAAGTAAGATTTTGCACAATGTATATACTCGATATAATGGGGGCGATTCTCCCAAAAAAAGTGTCGAATTCGCATAAAAACTGGAGCAAATCACGCTGGTGTTTTCAGCGGGAGTTTCAAAATGACTCTCCCACAGTCTAGGCACTGCTGACTGCACTAGCTGTGGACAGGACCTATTTCCGCTGGAGAGGTCTGTAGTTTAGCACTGACCGGCCATTGCGCATGCGTCGATCTGTCAGCGCCGAGATCGACGCATGCGCAGCGGTCAGTCTGCTGGCCTCCCCATCGCTGGCCAGCTCGATCACTGGCCAGCCTGAGTTACCGCGTTACCGCCCGTGCAACCAGCCCCCCTCCCCCCCCCTCCCGATCACTAGCCCCCCGAACATGCCTGGGCCAGCCCCGAAACGCCCCCTCCACCCCACAGCACCGATCTCCCGATTCCCACCCCCTCACCCAACCAGCAGCCCCACACCCCCCACATTCCCGACCACCCCCCTGCAGCCCCAACCACTCCAGCAGACTGCCCTCTCCTCCCCCCACCCAAATAGCCAGCCCGATCGCTGGGCTGAGTGATACAGGGAGGGAAGCCAAAGTGCAGAGTGGCAGCAGGACCCTGCACCACAGATCGCCCCCCCCAAGAGGTCCCACCCCATCAGGCCTCGCCTCACCATTCGGCCTCGCCCCTTGGCACTGCCTGATGCCCAGTGGGACTTTGGTACTTTGCCCCTTGGGAATTGCTGGGGGCCCAGGCTGGCACTGCCAAGATGGCAATGCGCAGTAAGCACCCCCCACGCCCGACCCTCTGGGAGGAGCTTCGATTTCCCCCCCCTTCACTCCAGGAGGGTCAAGCTGCTAGCTCCCCCGCAAGTGGGGAGCTATACTAAACCCTGCTGGAGTGAAATACTCCTGGCGGGCGGGGAGAGGCAAGCGGAGATTTCAGTCCCGGGCCTGTGAATGGAATTTAAATTATATTCAAATGAGGGCCTGCATACATTATGCAACTCCACACCCAATCTGATGCGGAGCTGATGGCACCAGAAATCTGGCGCTGGAAACATGCGGAGGCCGTGGCGCCCAGCAGGGAGCCCGCGAAACAGCCTGCGCCTGAGTCTCCCAGCTCGCTGCACTACTAAAGCAACGCAGCGGGCTGGGAGAATCACCCCCGACATATCCAATGAATATCACAAAGATAATTGTTCAAAGTAGAATAACATAGAGTTTTATGAAAAGTGTGAGTGAGAAAAGGCTTGAGCATTGACCTTGCTGGCTTGAAGCAAATTCTGGTCGGAAAAGAAATCTCTATAATTGAATGGGTGGATTCAAGGCACCAGCTGTCAGATCATTTCACTAAATGTTCATTCTCTGTGCAATTTCATGACATTGTTCAGGGTCCAAGAGGAGGAGAATCTGGCAACGTAATGCTTCATACAGAATGTTTTTCTATAAAGTTTGGGTTGTATTTATAAACTGTAATTTTTAAATAAAAAGTGAAGGGATCTGTTAATTTTAGAGTAATTGAGTACTTAATCATATTCAGATGGTGGGCATTGACTGGGATTTTCTTGGACTCTTTCAAAAGCAGACTGAAATTGTGGTCAATGGGTTAGGACTTGCATGTCTGTAATGTGTGTTTCTGTAAATAAAAGCTTTAAGTGGGTAAAGATTGGGCTTTAGTTCCACCCATCACCGCCTGGCTGTCTGGACTAGAACACCCTGCTGAGCCATAGGTTCAGCCTGTAACAGCCTTGTTAGTGTTAGCTGCGTGCTGCAACCATGTTCATCATCAGGTGGCACAATGTTGCTGTACTGCCTGCATAGGAGGCAGTGTGTGCAGGTCAGTCCCACAACACGATCTCGATACCCGTTAACAAGCTGTCAACATAGTGGTTAGCACGGCTGCCTCACAGCGTCAGGGACCCAGGTACAATTCCCGGCTTGGGTCACTGTGCGGAGTCTGCACGTTCTCCCCGTATCTGTGCGGGTTTCCTCCGGGTGCTCCGGTTTCATCCCACAGTCCAAAAGACGTTCTGGTTAGGTGCATTGGACATGCTAAATTCTCCCTTAGTGTACCCGACCAGGCGCTGGAATGTGGCGACTAGGGGATTTTCACGGTAACTTCATTGCAGTGTTAATGCAAGCCTCCTTGTGACACTAATAAATAAACTTAAACTTACTATTAATCACTTATATTACCATAAACTTTAGTGTAGAATATTACATATTAGAAAAATAAATTGCATGTCCCGTAATTGCCTCTTGAGTTGAGCATTTGTGACGGAACTGTTATCTGATCTTCACATTGAAGACAAAGAACTACCACTTTGCCAGAATTCTGACAATTGAAGCAGTATTCTTGATACTTTAATAAGCCCCTCCCTTGGAGAGGTCAAAAGGAATAAACAGGACTTGTGTGGTCAAATTAACTTCAAGACAACTGAAGACTGGAGCTGAGTCATTCCTCCTCGGATGACTCTGTAATCTGTTCCTAAACCAAGAGCAGGATGGGTGGACCTGTCATTGAGAAGAGGAGGCAATATTATTCCCACACAATTCAGATAACCCTGCAAGCCAATACAGTGAAAGGTGGGTAAATTCTGATTAGACAAACACTGTGTTAGTCAGCTATGCAATTAGTGAATTTAGCACCAGCAGTACCTCTGTGAACACTGAGGGACCACAGGACTGGGCTTGTCTAAATCGGTGACTAAGCTCTCTGCATGTAAATTATTGTGATACTCCCTCCATGGAGTTCACATTGAACAAATAGATACCAAAAACCTCTGACCTCCTCTGCGGCTGGGGTTCCCTGGTGCCACTGCAGTGAATGGAGTTTTGGCTGAGCGCCAAATTATCCATCCCGCCCAGAATCTCTGTCTACGGGTTCTCAATAACTTGATTCGAGGACTTTCAAATACGCTAATGGGTTTCCATTTGTGTCAAATGGCCAGCTAGGCTAAAAATGAAATAGTATTCAACAGCACTTTCTAAATTTGGAAATTATTTAAATTGCAAGGGCTATTTTGCCAATTGAAAATGCAATGCTGAATGGGTGGTACGGTGGCACAGAATTTAGCACTGCTGCCTCACAGCGCCAGGGACCCAGGTTCGATTCTGGCCTAAGGTGACTTGTCAATGTGGAGTTTGCACATTCTCCCCAGGTGTGTGTGAGTTTCCTCTGGGTTCTCCAGTTTCCTCTCATAGTCCAAAGATGTGCAGGTTAGTTGACTGGCCATGCTAAGTTGCCCCTTAGTATCAGGGGAATTAGCTGGTAAATAGGTGGGATTACGGAGATAGGGCCTGGGTGGGATTGTTGTGAGAGCAGGCTCAATGGGCCAAATGGCCTCCTTCTGTACTATATGGATTCTATGAATGGTTAAACATTGTGTCATCACACTCATCACTCAGTTCGGTTGCTTATCTTCTTGCCCTTATTGAGCTTCAATAAAACATCTCTTTCCGTGTATTATAATCAACGTTTCAACTCAGACGGTGACTTTTCCCAAGAGACTGCAGAAGCCCTAAAAAATCCGGTAATAGCTCAAACATTCATCCAAACTGTGATTAACAATTATGGCAAGTGAACATTGAGGATTCTGGGTCAGCTAAAAGGACTCAGCTCGTAACTTCAGACTGAACTTCCCACCCTCAGTTTCCCGGTAACGAACAGGCAACTGCCTATCATTATCCATATTCATAAAACAAGCTATAACCATTCGCCATTATTCATCTTGACTAACTGGTCCCAGTTGCCTAGTCTAAAATTTATTTAGAAGTGAATGGTTTCCTCTAAAGGTTCCAGTTGTGTCATCTGAAATGTATTTAAAACAAACTAGACTGCAGGATTATAAAGGGCAACAGCCTTCTTGTAAAACTGGGAAGACAACTTTTACTGTTTGTGAACACCCAATGCAAGTTGTGACATTATTGCCCATTAAAATACAACATTGTATTACTCCTAGCTGAAAGTATTTAAGCAAAAATTACAGTTTTTACACTTTCCAAACAAGAGGGACATCTTGATTCTATTTTTTTTTATAATGGCCTAAATAATCCTCTAAATTTACTAAAATCGCTTGGAATGTTCACAACTTCATTAGAATGAACTCATGATGTGTTTGCATACATGTTCTGATGTACTGCCCTCCTTACATTACTGTTGTATATTCGAAAATTTGGGCCGTCAAGTTGATTTAAGAGTTGGCCTGCCAAACAATCCCCATCCAGGAAGCTAAAATAATAAAATGTTGATGACCCAGAGTTTGTGCCCATTGCCCAGAACTGACATCAAAACAGAAAACGCTGGAAAAACTCAGCAGGCCTGTGGGGAGAGAAACAATTTTGAGTCCGTGTGACTCTTCTTCAGTGTTAAAGAGAGCGAGGAACGCGATAGATTTTATACTGTTTAATGGATGGAGTAAAGTAGGTCAGGGGTAGGTGGGAGCTCGGAAGAGATTTGACGAAGATGCCATGGCGACAAGAGAAAGAGAGCATTAATGAAAGTGTTAAAGACTAAAGAAGGTGCTATTAGCAGCATAAAGGCAAGGTAGCAGAATGTGTCAATAACAGAACAAAGGTCAGCACTCTGTGAAAGCAAAACCTAAAAACAAGTGACAATTGGTCTGTGGAGGTAGAGGTGGGGGTAGTGGTGGGTGGGAGGGCATGAGGGGGTGTTGTTGGGACAAATTTGGATTTAAAAAGGGGTCATGATGGAGGAGAGAGTTCATGGTCTGAAGCTATTGAGCTCAATACTAGGTCCAGAAGACTGTAAACTGCTTAGTCGGAAGATGAGGTGCTGTCCCTTCAGTTTGCAATGGGCTTCACTGAAACATTGCAGGAGGCCAAGGATAGACTTGTGGGCATGAAAATAGGTCGGTGAGTTGAAATGGCAGGTTACAGGAAGGACGGGGTCATGCCTGCGGACTGAGCGAAGGTGTCCCTCAGAGCAGTCACCCAGTCTGCATTTAATTTCCCCTAGGTTGAGGAGACCGCATTGGGAGCAGTGAATGAAGTAGATTAAACTGAAGGAATTGTCATTTTGGAGGGTAGCATCATCAGAACAGATTAGATGCGACGGAGGTGGAGAAGCTGGGAGAATAGAGTGGAATCCTTACAGGAAGCAGGGTGTGAGGAGTTGTAGTCAAGGTAACTGTGGGAGTGGGTGGGCTTGTGATGAATATTAGTAGACAGTCTATCACCAGAAATGGAGATGGAGAGGTCAAAGAAGAGAAGGGAAGAGTCAGAGATGGACCATGTGAAGCTGAGAGAGGGATGGAAATTGGAAGATAAATTGATTTTTTTTTCAGGTCCAGACCAGAGTGTGAGACAGTAGAATACCATCCATGGAGTTGTGGGGTAGGGACTGAGTGGGACAGAGCCTGCAACTGACAACACGTTTTCACTGAGTTCCATATGGATCGCTGATCTGTGAGGAGATGAGATTTCATTTGTCTGGGTGCAACACAAGTACAGTTTCAGGGATACTGTGTTCTATGTTCTTACTGGAACATTCTTTTTATTGCTATACATGTCTGAAAATATGTTCTGCGTTGATAGCACTGTTTCTGGAAGTTGGCAGCATGTTCACAATAATTCTAATAGCTGCAAAAACTTTCCCACACAAAATGTTTATAAATTATTGGCGTGGGCAATCTGTCACTGGGATTTATTTAAAAGTGTGAAAGATCTAGAATAACACAGGTCAGAAAATGACGGCAATGTTTTATCTATTGCAGAAGTATCTTTAAAACACATCCAAGTGGGACATTGAATCATAGAATCTTTACAATGCAGAAGGAGGCCACTCGGCCCATCGAATCTGCACTGACTGACAGAACATTTTACCGAGTCCCACCCCCACACCCTATCCCCGTAGCCCCATGCATTTACCCCACCAATCACCTTAAACTACACAACTTATGACAACAAGGGGCAATTTAGCATGACCATTCCACCTTTGGACTGTGGAAGGAAACTGGAGCACCCGAAGAAAACCTACGCAGACGCGGGGACAACATGCAAACTCCACACAGACAGTCACCCAAGACTAGAATCGAACCCTGGCGCCATGAGGCGGCAGTGCTAACCACTGTGCCACCTAACTGTAGTCTGACATTGCTACTTATGTAGTGAATGATATCACCAAAACCCACAGAACAATACTTACTGTTGGATAAAGTAAATAAAGTGGTGGCGGAGCTGTTGGGGGTAGTGGTGGTGTTGGCACAGGGAAAGAAAGCGTTAGAATGAAGAACATACCAAATACTTTATTATTGCAGCTGAGTCTGGAAAATAAATACTTGCTTGATCCAACGATAACATGTATTGCTAAATTACTCACACATTTATCAGGACTCAACTGTAATAATAGTTTCAGGTAAAACAAGGCAGAAATCCATAGCACCCTATTAACTTCAATACAGACAAGCAATCGCACATTGTAGAATGCAGTCGCTTTGCAGGTATTCAACATGCCTTCAGAAGGCAATATTTTGGAAATGTTGAAATTGGGTCGATTGATTCCATCAACAGTTCCAACCTGACGGGAACGATCTTACCAAAAAAATTCAAAGTGCCAAACGATCGCGAAAACAATAGAGAATCACGCTGTTTTTTTTTGGCAAGATAAAAATGGAATCTTAACTACTCCTCCAAAAAAATGAAGCAAACCTATTTCTCATCAGCAGGGGGAGGGGTGGGACTTAGGTCGCTGGAAAGCCGGCAGATAGCAGCAGGGGGCACCATTGCGCATGTGCAGATGTGTCCTGTGAGCATCTGTCAGTGACAGCCTCCCCCAGCTATAGCTGGCCTTTGTGGCCGAAACCAACCTCTCCCAACCCCACTTTTGTGGGTCTCCACAGCCAACCCCACCCACCTTACCCCAGTGCATAGAACAGACGATCACCAGGTGCAGAGCGGCATGGTCCCCCCGATTGGCTCGCCCCATTTGGCCCCATTCCTCAGTTAGTCCCTCCTCCCTCAGGCCCCAGCCCGTTGACACTGCCCGTGCCTGGTCAGCACTGTCAGTGTGTCAGGCTGGAGGTGCCAGGATACCCAATGGAAAAGGGCAGGGTGCCAGGCTGGCAGTGCCAGGCGGTACTGCACAAGGGGCAACCCTCTCTGCTCCCCTAACCTCCCAGAGGGGCCTCACTGGCCTCTGGTGCTATCGGCAAGGCCATCACGTTTGGTCCCCATTGAGGGGAACAATACATGGTCTTTACCATAGAGAACATTCACCAGTGAGGCCACAGAGGCAAGTCAGCCCGGATGATAGTATCCTGGGCTCACTTGCCAGAAGAAGATTGTACACGAGCTCTATCATAAGCTGCATTCTGTCTGTAAACCCCTAAAAAAGCCCAAGAGGTGGAGAGATCAAGGGGGAAGAGAGAAGACACATATCAATTAGCTATTTGGTCTTTCAGCATTTGACTATTGTTGAAAAAATACACATGCTGTTGAAGCTTCTTATCATGCACTCATCAGGACAGAATTCAAAAAATACTAATTGGAAAGTGAACAACAATTTATACTGCATGAGAAGAGAGTACTGAGTGATTGACTGGTGACCTCTTGTTGGTGTTGCCATGGAGACTGCAGCAGGGAGCAGTTAACTGCCAAGCTTCTGTTTAAATTCAAACCAGGCAGGTTGACTCTGATTGGTCAAAGCATTGTCATGGGGAATGAACCATGGAATGGTGTTCCCCAAGCTTTTGGTTCGTTGAAAAAGACAGGCCTTGCGTATCGGTAGCAATGCCTTTTGTCCATTTGCTCATTCAACATAGCTAGCCTATTCACCAATGTTGGTCTCAAAGACCACATTTCCACTCCATCTGATGAAGGAGCAGTGCTCCAAAAGCTTATGGTATTTGCTACCAAATAAACCTGTTGGACTTTAACCTGGTGTTGTGAGACTTCTTAGTGGTCTCAAAGAAGGCATAGACACTTGGACAGCATCACTATAACATGGCATCTAGACGCATTGCCATTGCCTGAACCTGTATTCATTGAACTCATGAACTCAGCAACTCATGCAGTTGGGTTCAGTTTTAATGACACCATGCATGCCAAAATGTAGGTGCTGAGACATTACAGCTGCATCTAATCTCATTCTCATTCAACATCGATCAGGACTGGAACCCGGGCTGAATTTCCTTCCCGAGCAAATGCTAATTGTAGCACCCCTAGCATTGCTGTGGCTATAATGTTGTCATTCAGCACAATCTAATGATGGGACCTGGGAACTTTCTGATCTGCGTAACAGCTACTTACTAGTTAACAGGGGGGACATTATTTACATTTCAGGGACTAAGGATCAAATCCATTAAAAACTCAGCTACCATCCTCTACTAATTCCAGGCAGAATGCAATGGTGAGACTAAAACTCAAACAAGGTCGAACCACAGAAAATACAGCCCCAAATTCCTTCTTCAAAATGGCAGCACAGGTGACATTACAGACTTGCAATTAATTATTTTTATTTGATCAATTGTTGTTAGTAGAAATGAAACAATAATAACTTTTGTCACCATCAGTTAATCAATGGAGCTCCTTCCATAAACTCTGTACTAATCTCTCTCTGAATTGCTGCTGTGTGTCTGATAAGGTAGTCTCTTTATTAATCAGTGTCCAAATGCCGAGTATTTCCAATGCTGAATATCACAGACATTTAGACTGTTAAAATTTCCTGAAAGCTCATTCTAGTTTCCAAAGGTGAGTTGGAATCATGGCACCATTGAATGAGTCAGCACAAAGTAGGCTATTGCACAGCAAACTTGCGCCAGCTCTTGGTGAGAGAGCTGTTCAGTTAATCCCGATCCTCTGTTCTTTCCTCATACTGTAAATGTTTCCCTTCAACTATTCATCAAAGACTCTTTTGACTGTTCCTACCACTCTTTCATTGCAGTGCATTCCATTTCACAAGAATTTGCTTTCTTAAACAGCATTCAAATATAGGCCAGGGTTTTCCATTCCCGCCAGCAGCAGGCATCGTCATGGGTGGGACAGGAAAATCTCACCCTTGATAACTGATGCACTCTCCAGTTCTCATAATGCTACAAAAGAAGGTCAGTCATATGAGGAGAGATCAAGTCGGTTAGGATTGTATTCATTGGGGTTTAGAAGAGTGAGAGGGGATCTCATTGAAACTTATAAAATTCTAACAGGGTTAGACAGGGTCGATTCAGAAAGAATGTTCCCCATAGTGGGGGAGTGCAGAACTAGGGGTCATAGTTTGAGGATAGTGGCAAACCTTTTCGGACTGAGGTGAGGTGAATCTGTGAAATTCACTACCACAGAAAGTAGTTAAGGCCAAAACATTGTGTGATTTCAAGAGGACTTTCTTGGGACTAAACGGATCAAGGGATATGGGGGAAAGAGGGAATCAAGATATTGATTTTGATGATCAGCCATGATCAAAATGAATGGCGGAGCAGGCACGAAGGGCTGAAAGGCCTACTCCTGTTTCTAGTTTCTATATTTCTAACCTGTTGCTCATAAGAGACTGTGTAAACACGTTGTGGGTTCATTTATCAAGACTGGACACATGAGAACAGTTAGAGAGACTATGAAACCTGAAGGTGCAGCAACAGCAAAGCTGTGTGCTGTGTTCTCCTGGAAACCAAATGTGAAACTAAAACTGGATGGCATGGCAGACTTCCCTTCCAATGATGTCATGCTGCAATTGTTTAAAGGCATATTACAACACATCATCATACAATATCTCATTTTCCTGTTCCCTCCATTTAATGACTGCTCTTTTAGCAACCATATACCTGCCTTCAGGACTTCTTTGTTCAGCATCTCCATTATCTCCCTTTCTGTCTTCAAAAGGTCCACTCCTTGCCTGTGACCTTGTTTTCACCTGATCCATCTTTTCAGCTTCAGTTAGTCAGTGTACACTTCATTCCCCAGTACATTGTAAATTATTCCAAGATAGCTCTCTTCACATGGGACAAACACCACTGGCATCGGACCCCTAACCCACCACCCCACCTCCACCAAACAGTCAGTGCCGGCATCCCTCCCCCCATTTCCCCCAAACATTGCCAGTTTCGGACTGCCTGCTCCAAAACAGTCACAGCCAGCGTCATCAGCTCCTACGTCCACTTCGCATCCCCCACGCTCCCCCCCCCCCCACCCCCACCCCACCACTACAAATAAGTGGGTCCTCCCCGACATGAGTTTCAACTAGGCCTCACCACAGGTACGGTCTTCCCCTGGTATGGTGCCAACCTGTGCTGGGGACAATGCCAGGCCACTACCTGGACATATTCCTCTCCCCCAGGGGCTATACTCACTTTTAAGGCCCCGGGGGGATCCCCATGACAGGTTCAAGTCTGGGTGAATTTGTTATAAACCGCGTAGTGTGAATATGTGGCTGGGGGTAATACATGGTGAGGGGTCTTTAATAATATCTAACAGTGTTAAAATGTATTAAGATCAAGTTCACGCCCATATGATTACATCACCAATGAAGGGCAGTCAAAGTCGGAAATCGTTATCTCGCGTGGGCTCAAGTTGTTCCTTAACGCTTTGCATATGCTGAGATCATTGTGTTATTTAGAATAGTGAGGTTGAGGAACAAAAGACCCTAAGTATGAAGAGGAAGAAACCATTTAGCATCTCTCGGGTGGCACGGTGACACAGTGGGTAGTTTTGCTGCCTCACAGCACCAGGGACCCAGGTTTGATTCCAACCTTGGGTGACTGTGGAGTTTGCATGAACTTCTCGTGGCTACGTGGGTTTCCTCCGGGTGCTCCGGTTTCCTCCCACACTCCAAAGAGTAGGTTAGGTGGATTGACCAAGCTAAATTGCCCTTTAGTTTTCAAATAAGTGCAGGTTAAGTTTTAAGTTTATTTATTAGTGTCACAAGTAGGCTTAAATTAACACTGCAATGAAGTTACTGTGAAAATCCCCTAGTCGCCACACTCCGGTGCCTGTTTGGGTACACTGAGAGAGAACTTAGTGTGGCCAATGCACCCAACCAGCACGTCTTCCGGACTGTGGGAGGAAACCCACGCAGACACGGGGAGAACATGCAGACTCTGCACAGACAGTAACCCAAGCCGGGAATCGAACCTGGGCCCATGGCGCTGAGAGGCAGCAGTGCTAACCATTGTGCCACCTGGTGGAATAGCCAATAGTAAATGCACGGTGTTGTGGGGATAGGGCGGAGAGAAGGGCCTGTTTTTCGGAGAGTCAGTGCAGACTCGATGGGTCGAATGGCCTTTTTACTACGCTGTCGGGATTCTAAAAAAAAGCCTGTTGCACAATTCAATTAGATCAGGGATGATCTGTACCGTAATCCCATCTATCCACCTGGGTTCCATAATCCTTAATGCTTCTGATTAACAGAAATCGAGCAATCCCAAATTGAAATTGTCGAATAGCCTCAATAGGAAGACAGAGTTCCAGATTTCTTTCTGTGAAGAAGTGCTATCTGACACCAATCCTGACTGATCTGACTCTAATTTTAGGATTACACCCCCTTGCTCTGGACTGGACTCCCACACGAGAGGAAATTGTTCCTGTTTGTCTCCCCTATCAATTCCTTCAATCACCTTAAAAACCTCAAATAAGTGACTCTGAAAAGGGTTACGTTGGCAATAAGTCAGGCCAATAGTGCTTAGGGATTCTTACTTATTAACAAACAAGAAAAGCATTCAAAGGTGCACTCATTACAAAATACATTAGTTGGGCTGCTATCTGCTATTGGTGTACGTGAAAAAATAAATAAATTGAATCTTTGATTGTTGGGCACCATTTTTCAAACTCCTTGAAGGAAATTTGTGCAGACTTGGCTGTAAATCTCCAGGGCATTTCCTAACAAATCTAATACATCCCCCTAACACGACCTGTTTTAAAATTATTCTTTTTAATCACAAGGGAAGAATGAGTTCCACCCACTTTTTAATTTGAAAGTGTAAGCGAAGAATGGATTTTCACACATGACGTTCACCGATAGCATGTTATTGTGATATAATTCCATTGCTCTTATCATTTTGAGTAAATCTAATTATTTCTTACACCTTCTCCGCGTGCTGCTGTGTGACGATATATGATAATAGTCTAGGTTGTAAGTGGCAGTGGGAAATTCATACATCCACTGTGCTGCTCTCAGTTGTATAGAAATGTTATGAATAACGTCTCCTGAAGTCAGACAGTATTTCCAAGTTGCATGAAGTGAATTTTCTATTTTTACTCACACCCTGATAGTCCTCTCCTCTCCCACCTCCTGAAGCCTCTCAATTCCCTATTGTACTCCCTCCTCCGACTGCACCTAAGTAGCAACAAAATCTCTTGCAACTTTCACTTCTAAATGAACGATTTACATTACAATACATTCATAAAATGGTGGTGTCATTCATTCAGAGCGCCGTTATAATTATCCATCACATTCCGGCTGAGAATATTATTGAAATTTTTTTTATTCATTCATGGGACATGGGCGTCGCTGGCTGGCCAGCATTTATTGCCCATCTCTAGTTCCCTTTGAGAAGGCAGTGGTAATCAATTGATACAACTGAGTCACTTGCTGGGCCATTTCGGAGGGCAGTTGAGAGTCAGCCATGTTGCTGTGGCTCTGGAGTAACATGTAGGCCAGACCAAGGACAGCAGATTTCCTTCCCTGAAGGACATTCGTGAACGAGATGGGTTTTTCCGTCAATCGGCAATGGTTTCACGGTCATCACACATCCTGAGATGTACGCTGGAATTCTACCGCTCCACCCACCACGGGAATCGGAGTGGACGAGGGGCGGACAATGGGAAGATCCATTGACCTTGGGTTGGAGTTTCCAGTCTTGGGTCGAGTGAGGCCATAAAATCCTGCCCGCAGTCACTGCGGAGTTTGGAAACGGTGCTTTTCAAAACAAACATATTGAATGCCGTATTATAACTAGGGAATTAAAGTGTTCGCCTTTGCATTTCCTACTGTAGCCAGAACAGTGATTAGTGCTTTAACTGTGCTAAACTGACACAGTTCAGAAAATATTTTCATCAGGTGAAAATATCAGTGTGTTTCTCCCCTATTGTCAAAGCTGAAATGTTGAAGTGTTTCGGTCAGTAAGCAGATTTCAGTTCCAAACATTGTTCATAAAGATTCCCTATTAAGTAATCACGACAGTACAGAGAAATGCATTGGCTTTTGATGCTGTGCTGGGCCTCAAAAGAGAAAAGTCTTATTCCAAGGCAACTGAGCCCTAACTCAGTTTTAAATTGAGATTCAATTATCTGGCAGCTACATCCACAATGTAAATCAGGTTATCTCCTGCAGGCATGTGTGGGATGTAAAACGATGCTCCAGAAATCTTTCGCTCCGTTGGGTTATTCAAGGGGATTTCTGGAACAGGTAGTTGCTTTTCACAGGTTAAAATGAAAGGGTAATAATGAATCACAGCCAAGTATTATGATACAGAACACTGGGTAGAACTCTCCTATGGCCCTACCGGGGCGTTCAGTGGAAGAGGGGAGTGAGTTAATAGAATCATAGAATCCTACAGTGCAGAAGGAGACCATTCGGTTCATCGAGTCTGCACTGACCATAGTCCCACCCACCCCATAACCCCATGCATTTACCCTAGCTAGTCCCCTGGCATTAAAGGGCAATTTAGCTTGGCCAATCCACCTAACCCGCACATCTTTGGACTGTGGGAGGAAACCGGAGCAGACGCGGGGAGAATGTGCAAACTCCACACAGACAATGAACCAAGCCAGGATTCGAACCCGGGAGCCTGGCGCTGTGAGTTAGCAATGCTAACCACTGCGCCATAGTTTGGGAGTCCAAGATCAATTTCACATGAATTTCCCGCATGAATTTCGGGTGGGATCTTCCGTTGGTGTCTGCCACGGGTGGATCGGGAAACTCACTGGAGGCAGGTGTGAAATTGATTTGCATCCCGATAATGAGATGTAGATGAAAGCCTGACCTGGAATCTTCCACCCATGCCAGGTTATCTGTGACGCCCTCAGGAAAACATGCCGATGCAGATTAATCTGGAACAAAATGGCGTGGCAGGACTCACCTGAACAATGCCTGGGGTTGCCTCCGGAGCTCGGGATGGAGACGGAAAGAAAGCCAGGACCCCAGAAGACCATAGCAGTGGGTGCGGGGGGTAGCATCTCAAGATGGATCTTCCAGATTCGGTATCATGTGGTTGGTTCATCTTCCAGCCTCAGAGTGTTCCTGGAGATCCACCATCTCTTTCTGGTGGGAATCATCTTCCCTGGTGGGTCAGTGATGCTGGGCACCTTTTCAATATGGTGGAATATGATGGCGGGACTTGCACCATCACATCCGCCTGGCCACGGAATATGCTGCAAATTCCCGAGGTGGATAAATAACTAAGCCAGGGCCAGAAGATATGGTGCAGTTTCCTGCTGGTCTCCGCAGCGGGAAACACTCCACGTCCCTGTCCCTGCCACGGGATTTAGTTCCACATTCTTTCTGTGGAACACAGAGGAAAACTGATCCTTGGAACCCCGCACAAATTTTATTTTAAATGTTTTTCAGGCCATGTCAGTTGTATCATTTCTGGAACGTTTGATCAGTCCCAAGCTCAACTGAAGTTTAAGTGGGGCAATTGCCTGAAACAGATGCTCTGGGGGCTAAGCAATTCTCTGCAGAACAAAATACTGCCGGTGACATCCTCATGGGTTAGCCAGCTGGTACTTCTACTAACTCCCTTTTGAGGCCCACATTAAAGACACTGGTGGAGGTGACACAGAGGTCCAGCAAGCCCTAGCGAGAGCAAGCACTGCTTCTACATCTGCCATACCCAGTGGCACAAAACATCAGATCACAGCCGCAATCTAACAATGTTGCCAACAACTAGCTCCATCGACAAATTATTCATTTTGTTTGCAAGTACGGGGAAACCTTGTGCGTGGCAAATTGTTGGGCTTCAACTGGAAGCTGCTGTATTAAATTTGCAGCAGGACAGCAACATCTGAAGTAACAATTGCTGCTTCCTCTAAGCAGAATGATATTCTGATCTTGTTCCACGTTTGGTCCATCCATGTTTAATTGTTGTTTGGTAGCAATGTCATTGAGATTTAAAATGCCAATGGTTATGAATATTCTTGACTAAGTTGTGGGATATTTACAACAAAGCAGAAAATGCCGGAAAACTTCAGCAAGTCTGACAGCATTTGTGGGGAGAGAATAGAGCCGACGTTTTGAGTCCAGATGACCCTTCATTGTGGGATATTTACTTTGGGATTTGATTTTCTTTTGCTGCACCCAAAAGAATAAAATACAGTGGATCAGAAATTACAGTTGGTGATGTTAGCAGGCAGAAAGCTCATGCTTATGCATTAAGTTCCTATAGTTTGTTACTGAACTGAGAACACTGTCACACTTAAAATGAATGCAATAATACCAACCATTGAAGAAGCAAATAGAAATATCACATGAATTTATGAAGTATTCATCGGCCAATCTTGCCAACACTCCAGCAATAATTTTTTTGAAGAGTTAGACTGCCCGAGCTCGTTCCACCTTATCTCGAATCCGCCAAGATTGACAGATGTAATAAAATGACAATTGCGAGCGCGTCGCTGGCACGTGGACTGCCTGACAAATGAGGTCAAGCTGAAGGTGAGCAGCAATACAAAGTCACAATCTGTTCAAAACAGCCACGTTCAACATGGTCCTTGTGGCATGAGCAGTACACCAGATAGAGTTAATTAATTGTTTTAATAGTGGTTGGCTGCTGAGTGTGACAGATTACTTAACAAGCAATCCTGTTTCCAGAAATTTTGAGCGTAGTTAATTTAAAGGAAAACTTGCAGGTTCCAAATGACTTCTGTTTAATGCAAAGAACACTCAGCACTGATCGATGTGGAACGATTGTTAGTCTTTCATTCCCAATCCATAAAGTCTTGTTGCTTGCTGCTGACTAAAACTACAGATGAATTTCAGAACTATTAACTGTTTGCTTTAAGAGTACAGAATAATTATTAACAGATTGTGTTGACTCATTCAGCCTAACCCGCTAATTATAAAAAGCCTCCTTCTGTTGACATGGCTAATTTCTCTCCTTATCTCATTCAACGCTGTCAAAATGGTGACATGGTCATTGTGTGTGTTAAAAGAAAGCTGCTGATAGGCATTGTAAAGTTGTAAGCAATTGTTCTCAGTGTGAGTTGGAAAGAATCCACTTTGGAATTAGTTCACAGATGACCGACAGAAATTAATTTGTGTTGGGAACCAGAAGTGGAAAGAAATTCAGGGCAAAATTCAACTCCAGCAATGGCACAAAAGCAGGTGGATCAGGCATCTATTTTACACCTCGTCCAAATTTCCTTACTATTGGTGTAAAGGGAAAAGTGTGCAGCATATGACATGTGATCAATCCACTGCCATCTGTTTTGTTCCCCCCCCCCCCCACCCCCCGCCTCAAAACCCTCCACACTGAAGTTGGAAGTTACCTACCGCACCCCGCTCCGTGTAATAAATCTAAAGGACAAATTTTATTGTCAATCCTATTTTCGTGTGAAATAGTTTGGTATGCTCATCGATGCAAAGATGACAGTAACTCAGGAGTCAAATCAGTCTGCACTAAGCCAAGCAATTGGAGGTTCCTTCCTGAAGGTCATCTCACACCAGTTTAAGTTACTTCAACGCAGGACAAAGCCACACTTCAATGTGCCCTGGGGCGGCGGTGGCGGCGGGGGGGGGGGGGGGGGGGGGTGGTGGTGGTGGGAGGAGGAGGGGATGGAAACTCCCAAGCTTTTAATGGCGCATTCTCCCAGCTACATCAGGTGAACAGGTGCCCTGTGTGAGCCGCCAAGACACCTGTACATGACGCTCCTTTGGGGTGGACATCAGTGCAATTTGCAATCATGTGCAATGCAACTCCATATAACTGACTGTGGACACTGATAAAGAGACCACAGTAGCAATGGAATGCCGCCCAATGAAATTATGGCTTTCAACCTCTCTGCAGCTAAATAAGCCACAAAATCCTCTGAAAAGATAAACCGGTTTAACCGTGCTTCACTCTGGCTCCACATAAGAAATAGAAGCAGCAGTAGGCCACCAGGACCTTCAAGCCTGCCCCATCATTCAATACGATCATGGCTGATCTATGCCGACTTCAACTCCTTTTCTCTGCCATTTCCCCATAGCCCTCTATTCCTCAATCTATCAAATGTTTACCCACCTCCACTTTACTGTTCGGTCAGTCTGCCTGGAAAGTGATAAAACAACAAGTGTACAACATCCTGGAACATTGTGCTGATGCAAGAAAACCAGTGGAGGTAGTTGGAGGATTCTTTATTGTGAATATAAAACAAAGCAGACTGATGACTAAAATAACTGTAAACCTGTCTACATGTTGCCGAGGAGCAGGTGCGGGCGCAAAAGCAAACCGGGAACAAAATGTGTTTCCAGCTTATCACTTGCTGACAGGAGCTATTATCAGACAAGTAGAGCATATAAATGCCATCTGGTTACCATGTTTTACCCCAGCCACCCACCCACCCAACCCTCCTTTCCAGTCAAAGACTAAAAATTCAGGTCAGACACTAAAGCTGCTCTCTCACTGCCCTGAAGAAGGCAATGGTGACATGCTTCTTACAAACCCCTTTGTCGCAGAACTGTATAGGCTGCACAGTGCCTGTCAACCAGCAAAATTCACATTGACAATACATCTCCATGTTACGAACCTCGGCCTTTTAATTGAGTTCACTGCCTCCTTTTTATACTCAAGAGTTACAACAAGATGTTGAAAAACAGCAGTACTATAATTTACTATGTTTTTAAAAAACTGACTGTAACAACTTTAATCAGGCTATTGAAGTTGGCCTATTAGAATGCGGACTCCCTGATTAAGGGACCAATTGATGGGCCAATCAGGGAAACTTTACTTTGTATATAACCAGGAGTGTCCTACTCCCGAAGGTAGACTGCTGACTGACAGCACTCTATGTACTGCTGTTGGAATTGTAAATAAAGGGATCCTGGTGAAGGGACTTCTGCCTCCGTGAACTTATTACACTGACCAATTCCAGCGGTGATTTTCTTCTTACACAACCTGAGAACTAATGCAAAACAGTTGATTTTTCCCTGCCAGCCAAATTCCAGTTAAAATAGTGCTTGTACTCAAGGCATGTGTATGGATATTAACATTATTGCAGCAATACCGATCGATAATATTAATCAGGCTGCATTTCTTGCAACCATGTCTTGTAATGATGAGAAGGCACAGGTTTATTTTGATTAAGTTTTCGAAAGGTATGCGATCACGAGTTCTGAAAATGTCCCAAGACTGGGCTAATCTAATGCAACGCTGCTGCCATTCCTTTTAAAGTTATACATGTGTTTCTTGGCTTCCAAAGGGCAACCTTTCCTGCCCTATGTTTTTTCTAAAGTTCAGATCTGCGCATTCCTGCCATGTGTTTACAGAATGTTTGGCATGGTCAGCTGTGCCCTTTGGCGACTAGGTTTCCTGCCTCCACAAAAACACTTGGAGAAAACGAGCTGGACGAAAGCAGTATTTACAAAAGATGCCTAAATTAGTCCTTCCTCGGTTTGATAGATGGACACGTGCAGCCCGTTTGATTAATAGCTCCTTTCGTAGGCCCCGGCCTATTACATACGCACAGGCCACAGTGGATTAACATGTCGACTCATCTCCAGCTGAAACACTGCAGGGTTTTTCTTTCAGCTAGTAATTCAGATGTCCTGTCATCAATATAAATTGACATAATGTATTTGCTTGTACCAGGTAGACGTAGATCAGCAAGGAGAGAATATTCCAATACATCCATGCAAATCGAATCTGTGTCATTGTCAGCACATAATAAATGAAATATATATTTATCTCTGAATATAAAAACCTAATCTCAGAAAGACAGATAAATACATTATTACTTGACTGTGTTACTAGGCGCACGCTCTAAGGCCAGGATTTTCCGGCCACACTGCGGTGCGTTTCCTGCGGCAGAGGCAGTTTGCCACTGGCAGGGATCTTCCAGTTGCACCAAGGTTTACGGCGTTTTGCATGGCTCACACGCCCCGCTGCCAGGGAACGCACCACGGTTGGTCACCTTTAGTGGGGCCAGAAGATGCTGCCAACCGGAAGGGAAAAATCTCAGCCTCAGTGTTTGCAGAATGTACTGCTGACTACGTAACAACATCCTTCGGCTAACAGCTGTGTCTCAGTTACTTGCACTCTTGCCCCTAAGCCGCTAAGCCCCCCATTGTACCTCCATGCTGTGACCAATCCTCCTGCCAAATTAATTAAATCCCCTTCCCCCGACAGCAGTAGCAAACCTCCCTGCAAGGATATTGGTCTCATTCCAGTTCAGGTGCAACCCGTCCAACTTGTACAGTCCCACCTTCCCCAGAAACTGATCCAGTGATCCAGGAAACTAAAGTCTTCCCACCTTCAGTCACGCATTGATCTGTTCCATCCTCCTGTTCCTATACTCACCAGCATGTGGCACTGGTAGTAATCCAGGGATTACAACATTTGACATCTTATTTTTCAATCTGCCACCTAACTCCCTAAAATCTTGTTGCAGGATCTCATCCCTCTTTCTATCCATGTCATTGACAATGATCATAGAATCCCTGCAGTGCAGAAAGAGGCAATGGGGCCCATTGAGCTTGCACCAACAACAATCCCACCCAGGCCCTATCCCCATAACCCTACGTATTTAGCCTGCTAGCCCCCTGACACTAAGGGGCAATTTACCATGGCCAATCAACCTAACCCACACTGGACTGTGGGAGAAAACTGGAGCACCCGGATACACCCACGCAGACATGAGGAGAACTCCCACTCTCCAAAGGTGTGCTGGCCATGTAAAATTGCCCCTTAGCGTCCCGGGATGTGTATGTTAGAGGGATTAGCAGGGTAAATATATGGGGTAATGGGGATAGGGGCTGGGTGGGATGGTGCAGACTCAATGGGCTGAATGGTCTCCTTCTGCACAGTAGGGTTTCTATGATTCTACGAACATGCAAACTCCACACAGTCACCTGAGGCTGGAATTGAACCCGGGTCCCTGGCGTTGTGAGGCAGCAGTGCTAACCACTCTGTCACCGTGCCTCCCTGTGAACCACAACCTCTGACTGTTCACCCTCCCCCAAGCAAAAGCCAGAAAGATCGTAAGCCAGTGTTGCTGTGTGATAATAAAAACAGAAAAAAACTCAGCAATCTGATACCATCTGCAGAGACAGAATAGAGCCAACGTTTTGAGTCAGGATGAATCCAGCATTTTGTGTTTCTATTTCAGATTCCAGCATCTGCAGTATATTGCCTTTATATTGCTATGTGATGAATTACACACGCACATGACCATGCAATAAAAACAATGAAAGGGGCCCAAATTATCTTCAATTCCAGTTGAAACCATCAAATGACATACAGGCATGAGGCCTTCCTGGTTTGTATGTTTCAGTATATAACAGACAAACATATTAATCCATCATACAGATTATCGATTTCATTCACAATGAACACAACTCAACTGATCGTGAAATCCATTCTAGTTCTATTATACACAGACATTAGCTTAAAAGAAATAAAGTTAATTGAAATTTACAATAAAAAAGTCCTCTAAATGACTCTTCTGCTTTATGACTGCTGTTTTAGTAGGAAGATGATTTGTTTCACTTCTCTGCTGTCAATTTAATTTACTGAAGCACCACAGTGACGCAATGATAAGCAACAGCAGGTTTGGCTTAGAATCGTAGAATCATAGAATCCTACAGTGCAGAAGGAGGCCATTCGACCCATCGAGTCTGCACCGACCACAATCCCAACCAGGCCCTATCCACATAATCCCATGTATTTACCCCAGTTAGTCCTCCTGACACTAAGGGGCAATTCTAGCTTGCCAATCCACCTAACCTGCACATCTTTGGACTGTGGGAGCAAACTGGAGCACCCGGTGGAAACACACGCAGAAACGGGGAGAACATGCAGACTCTGCACAGACAGTGACCCAAGCCGGGAATCGAACCTGGGCCCCTAGTGCTGTGAGGCAGCAGTGCTAACCACTGTGATGCACGGGCCGCAAGTATTCTTAATCATTTAGTTCAATACAATGGATCATTGCAAACCTTCCAGACAGGACCAAATATAGAAACATGAGAAACTAGAAGCAGGAGGAGGCCATTCAGCGCTTTGAGCCTGCTCTGCCATTCATTTTGATCATGGCTGATCACCAAGTTCAATATCCTGATCCCCCCCTTCCCATTCCCTTGATCTCTGTAGCCCTGAGACCTAAATCTAATTTCTTCTTGAAATCACAGAATGTTTTGGTCTCAACGACATTCTGTGGTAGTGAATTGCACACATTCACCACTCTCTGGGTGAAGAAATTTCTCCGCACCTCAGTTCTAAAAGGCTTACCCCTTATCCTCAAACTATGACCCCTAGTTCTGGTCTCCCCCGCCATCAGGAACATTCTTTCTGAATCTACCCTGTCTAACCTTGTTAGAATTTTATAAGTTTCTATGAGATCCCCTCTCACTCTTCTAAACCCCAATGAATACAATCCTGTCCGACATAGTCTCTCCTCATATGACAGACTTGGTATCCCAAGAATCAGCCTGGCAAACATTCGCTGTATTCCCTCGAGAGCAAGGACCTCCTTCCCCAGATAAGGACATCAAAACTGCACACAGTACTCCAGATGTGGCCTCACCAACACCCTGTACAATTGGAGTAAAACATCCCTATTCCTATACTCAAATACATTACTTTACTCAGAACTTCCTGAACCTTCTGAACTCATCAATCTTTCAATGCTTCAAGACCAAACGTCTGTAAGATTTCTTTAAAGCAGTCAAAAATCACATTTAGACCCTTCACTGGGATGCATCAAAATTCAAAATTGCCACTTAAAATATATGGATTAATAGTAAAATCCATTAATTTCTTGCCCAGAACTGGCTGCCCATAATGGAAATTGAATAAATAGTGGCACTTGGTGATGGCAAAGATGTTGAATAAGGCCTTTCAAACAGATAAATTATTATAGACCAGCTACTTGACAATATATTAAAATATTTCTGTGGGAGTCTTATTCGAATGTAGCTAAATATACTCTGCACCCAAGAAAGAAAGATGACTTTCGACCTATTATTCTCAAAGCTCTGAGGTTTTCCTTAACTATATTGTTGACTCATTGATAGAGACTGATTGTTATGATTAATTAACAATTCCACCATCATTGCGTCATGTAAATACCAGGATAGTAAAAGGCAAGTTCAACAGACATCTTTAAGTTTATTTATTAGTGTCACAAGTAGGCTTGCGTTAACACTGCAATGACGTGACTGTGAAAATTCTCTAGTCGCCACACTCCGGCGCCCATACACCGAGGGAGAATTTATCATGGCCGATGCACCTAACCAGCACGTCTTTCAGACTGTGGGACTGTGGGAGGAAACCAGCGCACCCAGAGGTAACGCACACAGATACGGGGAGAACGTGCAAATGCCGCTGGGAATTGAACCTGGGTCGCTGGCTCTATGAGACATCAGTGCTAACCACTGTGCCACCGTACCGCCCATTTTTTTTTGCCTAACAGTTTCTGTGTTCATACTTTCATGCTTCCTATTGTCTTAGTAGATTAAAATTTAAACCAAGAAAGTCTCAGGTTGGATCACTTGCCGGCGCTCGTGTTATCTAATGTTATCTAACCTCTGGTGGTACACAATACAGGGACTACAATTGGCCTGAGCTTTTGCAGAAACTGTGAATTCTGCCTGCGATGACTCCCTAACATGGCTGACTTGCATTGTTAAGGTTTACACATGAATAACAGTTGTAAGAGTAAATACCAGCAGTTAACAATGTGTGTGGAACTGTTCCCTTGTCCAACCTTTTGCCCAGTGAGTGGGTTGCGGTGGGGGCAGGCATATTTGCATATCTTTCTCACACAAGGGTCCGACGAGCAAATTTTGTAAAGATACGGTTTGGCACAACTGTAAACTGAATTTCAAAGAAAGGTTACGGTTTTAAAGAAATAAATAATTGTTGACACCAGTCGGCCTATCAGCAGCAAACACGGGAGAGAACCAGCCTGTGACTGGAGGCAAAACCAGAAAATGCTGGGAAATCTCAGCAGGTCTGACAGCATCTGTGGAGAGAGAATAGAGCCAACGTTTCGAGTCAGGATGACCCTTCTTCAGGGCTATGATTGGAGGAGCAGCTCCTTTCAGAATCTTCCATTGAAGCTTAGTTATTTGACTGTAATTTTGAAGACTGGTTCCAAGAGGCTTTGCGGGCCCCACATGGCTCATGAGTTGTACCTTGGACAACCCTGGGCTAGGGAGAGGGGAGGCACATCTGTGCCATTAAAATTTGAATTTTCTAAGACATTTTGAGAGAATGTACATCCAATCAGCTCAGTTCCTTTATGGTTATAGTTTTAAAATTTTGTCTTCATATTGTTTCAAAGGGTGGCACAGTGGTTAGCACTGCTGCCTCACAGTGCCAGGGACCCGGGTTCAATTCCAGCCTTGGGTCACTGTCTGTGCGGAGTCTGCACATTCTCCCTGTGTCTGCGTGGGTTTCCTTCGAGTGCTCCGGTTTCCTCCCACAGTCCAAAAGACGTGCTGGTTAGGTGCATTGGCCATGCTAAATTCTCCCTCAGTGTACCCAAACAAGCGCCGTCTTGTGGCAATTAGAGAATTTTCACAGTAACTTCATTGCAGTGTTAATGTAAGCCTACTGTGACACGAATAAATAAACTTTAATCAAAGCTGTATCCAAATATTTGTGGTTAAGCAGTGGCACTGCCAAGTTCAACACAAGCTACTCTCAGTCAGGCATCTCTGGACTACTTTGCACCCAAGCCCAATGCTGTGAAAAGCAGTATGAAGCTTTTTTTTGTTTGCTTTAATAATTTCTTTCCTAAACTGAACAAGAATCATTTCTGTAAACAAATGGGACATTGCAGCTGTTGCCTGCACTGGGGAGGATGCTGTATATTCAATGATTGAGTACAAGGGCAGGGCAATCTCTGATTCACTCCGCTGCCCCATTTTATTGATGAGTCCAAATTGCTATCAGCATGACACCAACCCCTGATGTGGTTTATATTGGCTGTGACACAAAGTGCATAACCAGACCAGAATGCATTCTGAAGGTCATGTGTAATTGCGGAAAAAAGCAACAAAACCAGAAGGCACTTAGTATAATTGTTATCAGTATTTGCATGACAGCTCAAGAAACAGGATTGCATTGAAAGGGTAATTTCAAATGGCTGTGCTCCCAGTCAGAAATTCACGGGCTGTCCATACTTGGGTTTTTGACTCATTGGGCGGGATTTTACACCCTCGCTCGTCCCGAAACTATAAAATCCCGCCCAAGGACAACAGACCTTTCCACGGTCCATCCCATGCCCGCTCCGATTCCCGTGGCAGGCGGGACGGTAAAATTCTGGCTGTACTGTCAATGGGTGAGATCCGCTGCCAGCCATGTGGACTCACAGTTACTCCATTAATGAGCAGTCATTAATTCCTGCATTCAGCGCCAGGGGCCCGGGTTCGATTCCCAGTTTGGGTCACTGCCTGTGTGGAGTCTGTACGTCCTCCTCGTGTCTGCGTGGGTTTCCTCCCGGTGCTCTGGTTTCCTCCCACAATTCGAAAGACGTGCTGGTTAGGTGCATGGGCCATGCTAAATTCTCCCTCGGTATACCTGAACATGCGCCAGAGTGTGGCGACTAGGGGATTTTCACAGTAACTTCATTGCAGTGTTAACGCAAGCCTAGTTGTGACACTAATAAATAAATATACTTAAACTTAATCTGAAGCGGCTTACCTTGTGAAGCAATGAGATGATCTGGTAAAATTTGAGCCTGCGGTCTACAAAAACATCATAGACGGCTGAAATAGCCAGGACGGTTACTCCTTGCTCCTTCCAAAGCATACTGCAGGCGGCGCACATGAAACTTCCAAACAACCAGGCCCAGGTCCATAGAGAACGTCCCCTGCAACCACAGTGCCGGATGTAACACATTAAAGAAAGGAGGAAAAAGAGTCCAGCTCCGACATCTGCTCGGCCTACAACTCCTGCCACTGCCTCGGTGTGGATAGGGTGCGTTGCAAACAGTAGGCCTGCAATAAAGGTCCAATAGCCGTCGCCAAACAGCGCCCGGGAGAGGTTTGTGAAGAGACCAGTGACTGCACTGTGCAACAGTACGTTGACAAAATGATAACCCCAGGGATCCATACCTCCAAAGGCACAGTTAAAGCGGAAGGAAAATGTGCACAGTGGGCGGTAAGACTTGTGGCTACCACTGTGCGTAAGAAGTGTTCCCCAAAAGTCATTGTAAAAGATATTGGTCCACGGTGTTTCGGGAAGTAGATCAGGGTTGGCTTTAATGGCTCGACTGGAAGAAAACAGAAAAATAAAATGAATTACTGCACAGAATAAGGGCTTCTCATTCGTCTGGGTGACAGCAATTTAATAACAGGTCTCTAATCACATTCCATGCTGCATTACAAAGATCATCTGCTATTACCGTTCTTTTGTTCGCCGCAATGTCAGTTTAAGAACATGATTACTTAAGTCTCTACTGCATCACCTTTTTTTTCTTTCATACTAATGAAATGGTATCTTGACACCTCATTGGAAAACAACTGATTGTTACCACTCCAAGTTTTAACTCCTTTAGTATCTCACCTTATTACTCCTCCTGAAGATGAGCTAATGTTCTACATCTGATCTTCTGTCAGTGCTGGTTTTCTGCATGAGGTATTTCAAACTGTGTATTTCATATACATATAGGAGTAGTGAGCATGAACCTGCATCTGGTCATGACAACATCAATCTCATTTTACACATGCCTTGGTGGTCTCCATGTATTGCAATTCAATACTACAGCATTGTGATAAATGCTTGGAGCAGTTTCCTCCATATCAGAGGCACCGGTGCAATGATCTATGCTTTTGTTACCTCCAAACTCATCGATTTCAATGCTTTCCTCGCTGCCGTTCCAACTCTCACCCTCCATGAACTTGAGCTTCTCCAAAACTCTGCTGACGGTATCCTAACTCATTCCAAGCCTCATTCACCTGTCTCACACTACCACCGCCCCCCCCCCCCACCCCCGCCACTCCCCGTCCACATTTTCTCAAGGTCCAATGATACCTTAATCTTAAAGTTTGTATCCTGCTGTTCAATCCCTCCGTCGCCTCACCCACTGTCCTACAACCTGCTCAGAACACTGCGTTGCTCCAACTCTAGCTCTTATCCAGCTCCCTCTCCTTCACACCACCATTGCTGGCATGCCTACAGGTTCCCAGGCGGAAGCTCTAGAATTATTCCCCCAACCTCTTTGCCTCACCATCAATCTTTCCTCCTTTAAGGCATTGCTTAAAACCTACATCTTTTGACTATATATATTTTGTCACCTATCCGAAAGACTCTTTCACTCAGTGCCACTTTTCAGATTTTTTTAGAATCATAGAATCCCTACAGCGCAGAAGAAGGCCATTCGGCCCATCGAGCCTGCACCACACATCAATCCCACCCAGGGCCTATCTCCAAAAGCCCCTGACACTAAGGGGTAATTAAGCATGGCCAATCAACTTGACCTGCATGTCTTTGGAGTGTTGGAGGAAACCGGAGCACCCGGAGGAAACCCATACAGACATGGGGTACAATGTACAAACTCCACACAGACAGTCACCCGAGGCCGGAATTGAACCCAGTTCCCTGGCACTATGAGGCAGCAGTGCATAGGGCGGCACAGTAGCACAGTGGTTAGCACAGCTGCTTCACAGCTCCAGCGACCTGGGTTCAATTCCTGGCTTGGGTCACTGTCTGAGTGGAGTTTGCACATTCTCCTCGTGTCTGCGTGGGTTTCCTCCGGGTGCTCCGGTTTCCTCCCACAGTCCAAAGATGTGCGGGTTAGGTTGATTGGCCATGCTAAAAATTGCCCCTGAGAGTCCTGAAATGCGTAGGTTAGAGGGATTGCGGGTAAATATGTAGGGACATGGGGGTAGGGCCTTGGTGGGATTGTGGTCGGTGCAGACTCAATGGGCCGAATGGCCTCTTTCTGCACTGTAGGGTTTCTATGATTTCTATGATTCTATGAGGTGTTTACTCAATTCCTTATGAGGCAGTGTTTTGATATCATTGTAAAATGAGTGTTTTGATATCATTGTAAAAACACAACAGTTAGAATTCATAGAATTTCTACAGTGCAGAATGAGGCCATTTGGCCCAATAAGTCTGCACCCACCATAATCCCACCCTGGCTCTATCCCCGTAACCCCACATATTCACCCCCCACAATCCCCGACACTAGGATCAATTTAGCATGGCCAATCAACCTAACCCGCACATCTTTGGACTGTGGGAGGAAACAGGAGCACCCGGAGGAAACCCATACAGTCACGGGGAGAACGTGCAAACTCCACACAGACAGTGATCCAAGCCGGGAATTGAACCCAGGTCCCTGGCGCTGTGAGGCGGCAGTGCTAACCACTGTGCCACTCATGAAAAAGCATTGTTCCTGAAAGAACATTTAAAAGCGAGTCGCAGAAAATTTCAGAAACCAAATTAAAAATTAAAACAAAAAGATGTTGGAGCAAAGGGTACAAAAGTGATAGCTCAAAACAAGTAGATGAAAATAGTATCATTAATGAATGCCAATTAACAGTGAAAGAATAAGGTGGTGGGTTACACAGTGATATAAATCGGAAGCTACAACTGTAGCTGATTCTTTTTTGCTGTTGGTTTTAACAAAATTTGAGTAGAAGTGACAGTAAGCAGAAGTGATAATAAAGTATCATTTGCTGCATAAATCATCTTCACACACTGTCAAACGAAATGATAGAACAGCGTCACAATACCGGAGAGATAATTCCCTCTCAGTGTGTGAAAGAAGAAATAACTTGCATTTATTGCCAGGCATAATGTAGCAAGCTCCCACAAAGGGCAGTCAGATGAATGGTGGGATAGATTGTCGCTTGGGCAGGCTTCCAACGGGAGGAGGACTGGAGTGTAAAAGTACAGAAGTGTTGTTGCAATTGTATAGGGTGTTGGTGAGACCACATCTGGAGTATTGTGTCCAGTTTTGGTCTCCTTATTTGAGGGAGGGTGTGGTGGCATTGGAGGCAGTTCAAAGAAGGTTCACCTGATTGATTCCGGGGATGAAAGGGTTAACGTATGAGGAGAGATTAAACAGTTTATGTTTATACTCGCAGGTGTTTATAAGGATGAGAAGGACCTGACCGAGGTATATAAAATACTAAAAGGGATGATAAAGTAAATGTGGACCAAATATTTCCCCTGGCGGGGCAATCTAGAACAAGAAGTCACATGTATAGTTTGAGAGGCGGTAGATTTAAAACTGAGATGAGGAGGAACTACTTCCCGCAGAGGGTGGTGAATTTGTGGAACTCGCTGCCCCATAGCGCGGTGGAGTCTGAATCATTAAATGGTTTCAAGAAGGAGGTATATATATTTTTCATTAGAAAGAAAACGGGTTAAAGGGATATGGGGAATAGGTGGGGAGGTGGACTTGAGACCAAAGAGAGATCAACCATGATCTGATTGAATGGCGGAGCAGGCTCAAAGGGCTGAATTGCCTACTTCTGCTCCTAATTCCTATGTTCATATGTTGTGCTGTCCATCTGAAGACTTTGGCATGAGGCCCGAACCCATTTGAACGTTGAGTCTCATTTCGCTTATTGTGGGCTTTGAACACTAATTCTGAGCACTCAGCGGGCCAGAAGTATTATCTTAAGGATGGAGATGTGGAAATGGCAGGGCACAGATAGACCAGAGGTAAACTGGAAGGATTTTGAGGGACCAGCAGGTGTGATAACACACAGATATCTTAATACTTACCTGGGTTGCTTTCTCAACAGGTTACTTCAATGATTCCTGCTTCGGGGCTCAATACCTGGCACCAGTGAGGGCAACATCCGCAACACACACTCTACCCACTGGCAAAATTGAGTTAGCATTCTAGGTATACCATAGAAACCTGGAAATGTCTAATCAAGCGGTACAACTAGCAGGTTCTACTAATGAGAAATGCATAATGTCAGTCTGAAAGTATTCTGCATCATTATAAGTTGACAGCCACATATTACACTGGTATTTTAGTCCAGATACCAAGAGCACTTTGCAATCAGCTTTGAAAAATAGTGTAATACCTTGGAACACCCAATTTTCAGTATTTCAATGTATATTTCCCCCAATTAAGAAAGCTCATTTTCTCGCTCCCCAATTAAGGAGTATACTAATTGTACTGTGAATCGTCCCTGAGAGAATGGGTCAGCCAACTGCTTCCTATTTCAAACTAACTACACCAGCCTCCAATTAATAATGCAACTGGCTCTCTTAGCTTGCACAAAAGTTTTATGCTTTAACTGCTTCTCTGATGTTTTCCCTCATTTTGAGTTGAGAAGTGCCTCACCATTACATACTGGTTTCCATGGCGGCAATCGCCATACAGGAACTGTAGCTATAAATCCATGGCTAATGACCTTTAACGTTAGTGTTTTTTTCACCAGTTTATAAAAGCTGGATTTTTCTTGTCCTTAATTTTAGTATCAAGAAATCAGAGCATTATTGAATCCGAGAATCCCTATAGTGCAGAAAGAGGCCAATCGGCCCATCAAGCCTGCACAACAATCTCACCAAGGCCCTATCCCCATAACCACATGCATTTACCCTGCCAATCTCCCTGACACTGAGGGGCATTTTAGCATGGCCAATCAACCTAAACCGCACATCCTTGGACTGTGGGAGGAATGCGGAGCGCCCGGAGAAAACCCACGCAGATACGGGGAGCATGTGCAAACTCCACACAGTCAGTCACCCGAGGCAGGAATTGAACCTGGGTCCCTGGCACTGTGAGGCAACAGTGCTAACAGGGAGGAAAAATATAATAGTATAAAGTAAAGAGATTTAAAAATCAACACTTTATTGGCCTCAAAAGCAAAATGCAACTACGACACATCTTTACAAATAATTGGCATTTATTATATTTGGGAAGAACTTGAATATTGTGCCTTTCATGCCCTCAGACAGTTCCAATAAATTACTTCACACCCAGTGAAGTCCTTTTGAAGTGTAGTCACTGGTATAATGTATAGAAACTTGGCAGCCCTTTGAATAGACTATCTGCTTCTGTGATGTTGGTTGAGGGGTAGCTGTTGGCCAGAACAATGCGAGAACCCACCGGCTCCTTTTCAGATAGTTCCATATGATCTGTTATGTCCGTCTAAGATGGCAGATGATTTAACATCTCATTCTCCCATTGAAGTGTCAGCTTAGGTTATGTGTTCCAGACTCTGGACTGGGGTTTGAGCACATGGCCTTTCAACTCAGCAAAACAAAAGCTACCAAATTGGGCGAAGCTGACTCGTAAATAAAAGTATGTTGCAAAGTATATTTTGAAATCATAGAATCACAGAATCCTACATTGCAGTAGAGGCCATTCGGTCCATCGAGTCTGTACCGACGCATGAAAGGCCCTGACCTGCCCACCTAATCCCACTTGCCTGTGCTTGGTGCATAGCCTTGAATTTATGACATGCCAAGAACTCATCCAATGTGAAACTTTAACTTTGCAATACGTGTGATGAACTGAACATTATTATGAAATGTGGTGCATCCATCTTGGTAATGGTCATTGCCATGCTATTATGTGCATGCACCTTTGAAACCTATCGATCCTTACTACCTCAACAGGCTCTGATGCATTCGTCCCATGACTTGTTATCAGTCAGGAAGCAGCAGGATAGAGATTAGATGTATCACATTGAGCCCCGTAGTAAGTCTGTCCCTATATAATCTTATCTTCAAAGAAATAACCCACATTATTGCTTCACAATCCTTATGTATCATTAGTACTTTAATGTCAAAGAAGAACATAATAGTCATTATTCAAACTATTGAACAATGTGTGTCCTGACAGTACAGAAACATGTGCAAACTTTTCATAGTCTAAATATCAGATTAGGAACAGAGACGTTGCACTCCTATTCCCCCTGGAACCATGATTTTATTTTAACAAAGATGTAATCATTACTTAGAATTGGCAGCCAGAGTTTCTGAAGAATTTTCTGCAATAAGATAGGCCAGCGGCTGCCTCTGAAGGATCTTGCAACAATGTTAAACTGCAAATTTGCATATCTAAGCAGCCTTGTACATGTTTTAAGCATCCACCCAAGTTAGTCCCAAAACATCCCCCCAAATGTAGCAGTGAGACCAACCATTGCGTTCAATAGGCACAGACTGTCCCATTGCTAAATTCTCAGAATTTGCCTTAAACCCCAGGAAATGAGTGCAATGCACATTGATTTCTAGCCCCTATGTCTTCAGTGATCACACATGCTTGACAAAACGCAAATGTCTTGTCACTCTGTCGACAGTATGTCATTGCTCTGTTGTAATATCCAATATCACCCTGGAAATATTTTGACTTGGAAGTGGGACTTTTTGTGTACATAAAATAATAATTCATCAGGCAAATGCATCCTGCGGAATTATTTTCCATTACATCTGCAGTAATTTATGGATCGTATTTTTTAAACATGTGAGACAAATGTGTTTCTGTTGGGAATGAACTTCCCCTCGTGGAATTGCTTGGCAATTTGTCATTTCAATTGCAGGACACGGGCTAAAATCATATATCCAGGCAGACAGGATCGTGTCTGCTTTTCTTTGATGGCCATGAAGTGAAATTGGCACAGGCAGAGTTAGCACATTTCCCAGTGAATTCAAGACTATCAGTGTGAAAGTCAATGTCAGTGGGTGCGCAAGCATTTCCTTTTCATTGTAGTCGATGGGATTGATTTCTCAGGACAGGAAGCAGTAATAATGACTCAATTCTAGGAGCCTTGGGAACTTCTCATCATAAAATAGACAGCACTGCCTTTGTGCTTAAAGTTATCACTTATCTGCCTGACTATATGTTAGATGTCCCACTGGCGGATTACCAGCTATGATTAACAGGTGACCATTGTATCGCCTTGTTTAATATGCCTATGTTTAACATGTATGGTTAGCACTACTGCCTCACAGCGCCAGGGACCTGGGTTCGATTCCTGGCTTGGATTCGATTCCTGGCTTGGGTCACTGTGTCTGTGGAGTTTGCGCATTCTTCCTGTGTCTGCGTGTGTTTCCTCCGGGTGCTCCAGTTTGCTCCCACAGTCCAAAGATGTGCGGGTTAGGTTGATTGGCCATGCTAAATTGCCCCTAGTTTTGGAGCGATTAATAGGGTACGTGTAGGCTTGATAGGCCGAATGGCCTTCTTCTGTACTGTAGAGGTTCTATGGTTCTATGAATGTATGCTGGTTACATTTTGGTTCCATTTCATTCAAGTGGATCACTTTGTTTGACTGTGGACAAGTTTCACCCATTTACGCCACGCTCCTGCTGCGGCCAAGACAGAGAATTTGGCGACTGGCCAAATCTCTATTCACTGGGAAAGTCCCACTGGCATGAAGAGTCGGTAAATCCCGGCCAGATAGCATCACCTGATGTGGCCTCTCAATGGAAAGAAAGCTGCGGCGGTGTGTACAATGGTTGGCAAGCCCATTGCCTTTATTTCACACCCAGCAAGAACTTTTAACATCAACCCCAACCGAACAGAAAATCATCGGGCCTTAAAGCCAGACATTTCACATCACCACCAGGGCGGAATGTCACCCTCTTATGATACAAAACAGCTTTGGCCTTTATCACAAACAGAACAAACTTGTTAAGCAGATTTGGCAAAAAAAGGGTCACTAAATCGCTGGAAATGCAAAACGAAAATGCCATGCTGAAATATAGTTTTGTGGTCATATCCTGAATCAGCTCTTTGAGGTATTTCAACAAACTCATCTTTGTGTACTTAAAGACAGCTGGAGAATTTAAATGCAATGAATTAATAAATATGGATTAACATGCTAGTCTCATTAATAATGATCCAAAAAAAACGACTGAATTGTTGTAAAAACCCATCTGCCTCACTAATGTCCTTCAGGAGGAAATCTGCCATCCTTACCTGGTCTGGCTTCCACATGACTCCCAACCACAGCAGTGTCTTAACTGCCTCTGAAACTGTGTAGCAAGCCATTGAATTGTGTCCAATACCCACAGTAGACTGCAGCAGTTCAAGAATGAGACTCACCACCACCAGTAGCTTGGAGAGCTCATCTAAGTGATGGAGAATATGACTTCGCTTATTGAATCTCTGTTCTCAAAACTCATATTAGGATCACTGAAAACCCCCACAAGCCCTAAGTTTGTACTGGTGAGGTTAGTGTGCATCTTTCACTGTGCTTTCCAAACCTTACCCAAATGTGACACCATTTTTAAGTCCCAGAATTTGTGTGACCCCCCCCCCCCCCATATTGAAAGTTTGGGGTATGAGAGTTGTTGGGTGGCGGGGGAGGGGGTTGCTGGGGGCTTCAGTTATTGAGCTCCCCAAGCATGCTTGGCACTGGCCCTACACAGCAATCTTGCAGTTCAGCAGCAGCATGAATGTGTGTGCCGCTTGCATTGGAAGCAAGAGGCACAATCTCCTGACCTTGGGGACGATCGAATTTTGTATCCCTCCCGACACCACCGAACTATTTAATGAATTATCACTGATACTATGGAGCCATATTCAAATAAGCCCGTTTGTTCGTAAGAAAAGTCTTAAGGTCAATTAGAAACGCAAGGCAGATGTAATCTATAAAATATACAATGAACAATTCTTAATTAATGCAACATTAATTTTATACATTAAGAGAGTAAATAATATTTCAGTGGTTTAGCTCAAGGGTTTTTCACCATGTGCGATTTTTCAAAGAACATTGGTATTGAACTGACAATTAGGCGTCAGTGTTGGTTTCAATTTTGAGTCATAACCATCAAATGATAAGGAGTGGTTAGCACTGCTGCCTCACAGCGCCAGGGACCCAGGTTCGATTCCCGGCTTGGATCACTGCCTGTGCACGTTCTCCATGTCTGCGTGGGCTTCCTCCTGCTGCTCTGGTTTCATCCCACAGTCCAAAAGAGGTGCTGGTTTGGTGCATTGGCCATGCTAAATTCTCCCTCAGTGTACCCGAACAGGCGCTGGAGTGTGGCGACTAGGGGATTTTCACAGTAACTTCATTGCAGTGTTAGTGTTAACCTATTTGCGACACTAATAAACCAACTTAAAACAAACAAGCCCACAGTAATATGCAGATACTCCACCAGCCCTGCACATTCATGCCCCATTTTCAATCGGTTATTGTGCTTCTGCAGCTCCAAATCAGCACTTATGGTGACATTTCCTTATTAGAGCCTGTTGGGTTTGTGCTGTGGGATTGTTCCCTCTGAACACAAACTCTTAACAAGAGGACAGATGTCAAACTTTTGTTTATCTGCTGTGAAGGAAAACACATGTAGTAATGTTGAAGAGTTCATCTTGGCAACGCAGTATTGCTGATCCACTTTCGAGCCAATGTCAACTTTCCAGTTGCCGCACTCACTTGTATTTTTAATGGCATTTCCTCAGTTCGGATCGCCTTATTGCTGCAATTTTTGGCTTACTTTGTTTTCATGGATTTTTTTTTATGCTGACCCACAAAACTGAACACCACAGAAAGAAGTTGGATTCCATCACACATGCATCGTGACCTGCATTGGAATGTGCCAATTATTAACAGAGAAGCCACTGGTTTCTATCGATTATAGCCCAGGTCTTGCAATACAAAACAGTGAGGCTACCAGCCCTCACCATTATTAAGGTGCAAATCAGCCACCAAAACAAGATGGCACAAAGAGCAATTTAATAATGCCCGGATAATCCGGGGGCAAGGGGGTAGTGTTGGTTGAGGAATAAATATCGGCCAGGTTTAACGTCACATCCAATCTTTGACAGTGAAGATCTCCCTCAGTACTGCAGTGAAGTATCTGTTTGGATTAAGACTCACGTCTCCAAAGTGCGATTTAAACAAACAGCTTTCTGATTCAGAGGCAAGAGCGTTACGACTGAGCCACAACTAATACCTGCAGTAGCTGCACAAGTTAATAGCCTGGATTTTACAGTCAGTGGCAAAGGCATGTCCTTTGCCACTGACCTTGAAGAAAGCTGCCACAAAGAATGAGCGAACTATGCGGCAGTGATTTCCTGCATTACGACATCAACTTCATTCTGACGCAATTACTGATAGATCCCGTTTTTAGGCGGTGCTATTTCACCGGAACTGCCGGTTTCATGGAATGAAAGTGTTTGGGTTGCAAACTGACAGTTACACATGTTGTGGCACTGGCTGCTCCTTTCAAACACATGAAATCACTTGAACGCACATCTCCCTTTTCAATAATCAACATACTTATTTCCCATGGCCTTCAATGTTATTACTTTCTTTGCGTATTTTACTATAATTCTTAGGGTGAATTACACAATACCGGTTTTAAGAAAATTCCTTTTTTACGGAATGAACTCAGCCTCGACCCATTTCGTAAAAATGGGGTTTACCTCGATAGTAAATCCCTGGTGTCCACCAAGTAGGCTTTTTAAAGCCAATCAGATTGAAGGATTTTAACAGACAGCAAACCAGGAAGTAAAAAGTACTCGCTGTCATTCACGTTTTAATCATTCCGCAGGAGTTAAATCAAGATTGGGACATACACATAGGTAGAAGCAGAAATACCATAAACTTAAAAATATATATATTTTCTATTACTTTAAAAATCTGTGGAGTGTTTATGTTAGAAAGAATGAAAGTACAGGTTGGTTTTTCAGAGTCATAGCGGTTGTTAATCAGCAGCTATGGCCTGGATTTCCCTCGTCAAGGTGGGTAGGAACATTCCTGGTTCATCCTGCTTACTTTGGGAGGATGTGTCTACCAAGGTGAGGTGGTTATTGCTGGGGGTCGGGTGTGAGCTGGAGTTGGGTCAGTTGACCCAGGAAGAAGTGTAAAGACAGCCACAGGAGCTGCCAGGTGTGCAGGCGGACTGTTTAAAAGGTCCACCTTGGTGCTGTGGGGCTTGTGCCAGGGGAACATCATCAAGGTCCTCTAGCCCTCACCCCTCACACGCCCTCCACCTCCAAACAAACGCCACGTTCTGACCTGCTCTTGAATGTATGTGGCTAGTCCAGTTCAGTTTCTGGTGAATGGTAACTCCCAGCATGTTGATAATGTGGGATTCAGTGACAGCAGTGCAATTGAATATCAAGGGGCGATGGTTAAAGATTGTCTCTTGTAGGAGGTGGTCATTGCCTGGTGTTTGTGTGGCGCAAACGTTACTGCCATATCTGCAAAGAGTGCAACAGTGCATCCTATGGAAGAGCAGGGTATTCATGGTTGCAGTTTCCAGATTTCCTTGCTGTGTGCAGGTGAGGTTGCTATAAGTTGCTGCTAGCTCTGCACAGTGATGATGGCAAATGTTAGTCTCAATGTCATTACATCCACAAAATCTGGATCATTGTTTCATATCCTTCATCAGAAAATACGGTGGCTAATTTCCAGTAAGAAAGATGGTTGTGGTCCATTTTTCACCCTTTTTAGTGTTAAGTTTACATAAAATCCAGCAGAAGCTTATATTTTTCCTGTTACTATCTCAACCCATTTATTTTTCCATGCACATTCTGCTACACTCTCGAGTCCTGGCTCACTGCAGAAACTTTGCAAAGAAGGTCATGTTTAGGATCATGGGAAGCACAAGCTTGTCAATGGGAGTTGGCTTTGATGGCAAACACAAATAAAGAGCTTTGGGAAAGAGCCCATGCAATAGAACTACATGAACTCAACTCAACTCATGAAAAGGGTTGACAGGGTAAATAAGGAGAAACTGTTTCCAGCGGTGGAAGGGTCAGGAGCCAAAGGACGTAGGTTTATGCAAAAGAAGCCAAGGCAAGATTAGATGGGGTGTTCTTTAAACACAGTGAGTTATTATGATCTGGAATGCACGGATTGAAAGGGTGGTGGAAACAGATACAATGATACCTTTCAAATGGGAATCGGTCATTTACTTGAAGAAGAAACATTTGCAGGACTATGTGGAAAAGACATAGGCATGGGACTTTCAAAGAACTGACAGAGGTACAATGGAGAGAATGACCTCCTTCTATGCCCTTTCATTCCATGGCTCTAAAGAACGAGCGAACTTTGTCATACTGTATTTACTGTTAAACTCAAGCAGTATCAGGTGCAGGACATTCGGTCAAGAAACAGAAGAAAGACATTGCCAAATGGTTGTAACTTTGTCTGCTTTAACAAGGAGGTGCACATCCTGACACAGTGGGTGGAATCATACCAAAACAATGGCAGTGTTGGGATGTGACTGAAAACTTGTGTGCTTCTTGCCAGAGAAACAGGCAGGTTTTCTCGTCAGATCCTATGGCACTTACAAAGGTGGAAATAGTCGGCCTTAGAGATAGTGCAAATATGTGGTCAGTAGCTCATCTCAAGCATGACAACTCGGTTGAAAAATGACTTCTTCAATCTTAGATTGTTGCCAGGGAGGGGGATGCAGTTAATATCTGGGGAATGGATTTTTGAGGCGGATCAATAACAATGGCTTCAATCTTCTCAATATTCAATTGGAGGAAATGTATGTGCATCCAGTACTGGACATCAGGTAAACAGTCTGATTTGGCAACAGCAGAGGAATCGAGAGAGATGGTGGTGAAGTGGAGCTGGGTGACATCAGTGTACCTATAAAAAACTTGTACCATATGTTTCCCACATGGCTCGTCACAAAGATACCACAGAATAATTTTTATCCAAAATTCAATTTTAGAGGTTAATTATGAATTATTCCAATACTTGCCAGAATGACAAATTCCTTATACAAATATGATATATTTACAGTCTATGTGGTGTAGGTGCACCCACAGTGCTGTTAGGGAGGGAGTTCCAGGATTTTGACCCAGTGGCAGTGAAGGAACAGTGATATATTTCCAAGTCAGTGTGGGGTTTGAGTGTTGGCGCTCCCATACATCTGCTGATAAAAAATTGTTGGTATGGAAGGTGTAGTCGAAGGAGCCTTGGCAAGTTGCTACAGTGCATCTTGTGGATGGTACACACTTTGGCCACAATGTGTGAAGGGAGTGAATGTTTAAGATGGTGGATGGCATGCCAATCAAATGGGCTGCTTTAAATGGTGTCAAGTTTTTTAAGTGTTGTTGGAGTTGCACTCATCTCGACAAGTAGGAAGCATTCCATCACACTCCCGACTTAGGCCTTTACATGGTGAAATAACTCTTCAGAGGCTGGTGTCCCTTCACCAGCTTCCCTTTATTTACAAGCCTATCTACACTCCTAAGAATGCTTCAGGTACAAAGTCAGAATCCGGAGTGGCAGTAGGCCTGACGGTCCTCATTATATATACACAAGTGAGAATCCCTGATTGGACAGGCAATCACTACCTCAATCAGGGAGCTCATACTCCAAGAGGCCAACCATATGGGCCTCGTTGAGGTCATTTCTGACGTTGAACAGGTTTTGGGGGAAAGTGAGATACTCACTGCTGAAGTCCCAAGTTAAGGCACGCTGAATGAAACTTCCTGGATCTATGCTGCCCAGAATGCTTGCTTTCATTCACACATTAGGAAATCAAATTTTCTGATATATGCTGCTGGAGGTCCAGATTCCCCCACAAGTAATGCCAGCTGGAGAAATTCCCCCCAGTGTTAAAGAGACCTCTGCTTTGAAATTGCTAAACCCAGTATTTGATGCTGATAATTGCTGGCAACAACAAAACGCATTACATTCTAAAATATTAACTTGCCTTGCTTTGATGGGTGCAATAATCACTTAAAATATAGGGCTTCCATCGGGAACCTCAACATTCAGAGAGCAATCCTGTGTTTTGCTCCCTGGTTCTGGTTCTCGTTTTTGACTTTACCACATCAATGAGATAATAGAAAGTTGCAGATGATTCCACAGCAATGAAAATTGGCTAGATCCTGAGGTGGTAATTGCAAAGTTGTAAACCAGGTCTTCTTCCTAATCCTATCTTTGTTAGTCATACCACGGGAACACTATAAAAAGCATAGTTTCTCCGACGTTTTATATGGTGGTTAAAGTCGATTACAATGAGAGCCTGCTGCATTTGGAGAGTCAGTGAAATCTTCTACGTGAACAGATCTGCTTGCTCTGTAAACACGTTGGATTCATTCATTTTTACTGCATACCCTCAGAAGTTGAACATGGACCTCACAGGAAGATGCAATAATACAGCCATACTCTAAATTTAATCCAAAGCATGTCCTGTTAGAATGAGGACAGTCAACCTTACTGATTACAAAATGGCTAGTAAGTGTTTTTATTAAAATGATTGGTGATTTTCCAGCCAATTATGTAATGGAACACACTATTAACAGCAGGGAATGTGCTGTCCCCATACAGTGCTAATTGGTGATGTCACCTTCACTGTGAACGGGCTTTGACAAACATAAATAGGTGAACGACATTACTTTTTAAAAAATGTGTAGCCAGTGTTTGCCAGTTCACACAATCTACTTCATGGCCGACAGGCTGTTGGTGGTATGGTCACACCCAATCTATTACAATTTACCGCTGGTTTCTATCTAATTGCTGAATTTTATTTCAAAGTTCTCAAACCCTTCTCTAAAACATTTCTGGCATCTTTCTTCGCAAGAGGAGGCATGTGTAGCTACTCCTGGTTCCCACCAACTATGAATCTGTACAAAAACAAAATACAAAGCAGTTTACTCATCACACAAGGGACTGAGCTGTCCCCACACACACTACTAATTGGTGATGTCATCCCATTGTGTGTGAGAATGATGGAAAATATAAAGAAATGCAATGTTTTGTTTCGTGCTTGTGCACGGTAGGGTTTTGTTAATGCAAAATCTGACTGAAGTACCCTAACAGTTGTTCTATGAGGTCCAAAATCTTGAGGTTTTGCTCAAAGCGTCACTGTGGGCTTAGTTTGAGTACAGGACATTCAGTATACACATCAATGTAGAACATAGAACCTCTACAGTGCAGAAGCAGGCTATTCGGCCCATCGAGTCTGCATCAACTTTCTGCCAGAGCATCTTACCCAGGCCCTCTCCCCTGCCCAATCCCCATAACCCTATGTATTTACCCCTCTAATCCCCTGAACCTACACATCTTGGGACACTAAGGAGCAATTTAGCATGGCCAATCCATCTAACCTGCACATCTTTGGACTGTGGGAGGAAACCCAAGCACCTGGAGGGAACACACGCAGACACCAGAAGAACATGTAAATTGCACACAGTCACCCAAGGCCAGAATTTAATCCAGGTCCCTGGCACTGTGAGGCAGCAGCGCTAACCACTGTGCCACCATACTGCCATGATGTAGTTTATGGCAAAATGTATTGCAACAACACAGGTTTCTAATTCTACTTTAAGAACAATCGGAGTGGACTTTATAATCCACTGGTACAGTCCACTAGATAAAAAGACTGCTCCCTAAGCTAGAATGAAAAAGATTCTCCAGTGCTCCCACAACAGAGACAGTTTTCCATCGGCTACAGGCGGGATCTTCCGTTCCCGCCAAAGTAGATAGCGATTTACATTCCTTGCCCATGCGGGTTGACTTCAGTGGGACCGGAATGCCAGGAATGGCTGGAGAACTCTGCTCATAGCCTGTACCCTGTGTCTGTATCGTTTAAAGGCAGTACTTTCATCAAGTTCTCTTTATAATGTACTCACCTTATCAATTTGTTACCCGTGTCACACCCACCATTGGTAGCAAAAACAAAAGGCAAGAATAAATGAGTTAGAAAGCAAATGAGTTACGAAACGAGGTAGACATCAAATAATTCCATGATATTTTTACTGCTTCTGAGGCCTAAATTCAGGGCTTTTCACTGACTGGACAGCAAACCAGAGTAGAAGCCGTTTACACCAGCTTTCCACTCCACAAGAAAAACACACGCATTGGCTCTCCATGAACCGAATTATCACAGGGTAGAAATGCTACAGGAAAATTACATGGAAAAATATAAGATCGGTGGGCAGATGGCACTGGTGGAAGTGGGAGGTTTCTGTGCTTAAAAACTGACAACATTTTGAGTGCTAATTGCCAAAGTTAGAAATTATTTTTCGGAGAGGAATTCCACCTGGACAATCTTTGCCTTACTTCTGACTATAGGAGTAGAAGACGCCAGAAACTTTACCCAATGCTGCCTCTGAATTTTAAAAAATTCATTTGTGGGACATGGGCATTCGCTGGCTGGCCAGCATGTATTGCCCATCCCTAGTTGCCCTTGGAGGGCAGTTGAGAGTCAACCACATTGCTGTGGCTCTGGAGTCACATGTAGGCCAGACCAGGTAAGGACGGCAGATTTCCTTCCCTGAAGGACTTTAGTGAACCAGGTGGGTTTTTCTGACAATCGACAATGTTTTCGTGGTCATCAGTAGATTCTTAATTCCAGATTTTTTTTATTGGACTCAAATTCCACTACCTGCTGTGGCGGGATTTGAACCCAGGTCCCCGGGACATCAGCTGAGTTTCTGGCTTAATGGTCTAGGGATAATACCACTGGGCCATGGCGTCCCCAAAGGAATGGAAAAGATGGGGAAAAGGATGGGTGAGACTCATTTAGTGAGATTGTGGCACATAAAATGACTGCCAATGCTGACAAGGCATGCAGGCAAACACAGGTCCGAGAAGAATGTGTTCTGACAAAAAGGCATTGGGGAGCTCCAGCCCCGACAACAAGAAGATCTTCAATCACGGTCATCTGCCCACATCACATTCAACAATTATGCACCGGTCATTTCAAGCAGTTTCATGTAATCTTATCCAGTGTGCCATCTCATGGTGTACAATTGAGGCCAACTTCAGCAGAGCTCAGGGATTCATCTGGTATCACAACATGTTCACAATTAATGAGTAACAACCCAAATCCACTTTTTTCAACACCCTTAAAAAGTACTTGCAATAAAAGGCTCTGATCATTGTTAGGTATCTTGGGGCTTAGCCCCTTTAAGGGAATGGATCATATGACCTGGGGTGTGGGGTGAGTTGGTTGGGAACTGCCCTGAGTGGGCAGTCAACGTTTAGAGTGTGGAGCGAACAGACTGAATAAAAGATCTGTGTTCCTGATGCCTGGCTGTGGAGTAGTTCTTGAGGAGACAGCTCAGTACTCAAAAGATTTTACAATCATAAGTTTTCATGTTGATAATCGATCATAGCTTCTTTCCTGATGCCATGATATTTATTTTTCAAAAGCTTCTTTAATTCCGTGTTTATTTTAATTCTACCTCAAATGAATAGTTACGGCATGTTATGCAATGTAATTAACCTACAGGCATTAATGCAGTTACAGAGCCTGTGACGGTTTATGTCACAGCATACAGCAGTTACCACACTCCTCCCTCAATACCAAGTCAAACAATTCAAAATCAAACTGCGCCACTAAGGGAACATTTGTCGATGATTGTATTACTTCATGAAACTCTCCTACCATTTCAAAATTAGCCATGCTTTTGGGACGATTTAACATCAAAGAACTGGGTTAATTTGTATGGTCGCACTTTATTGCCTCTTGATGAAAGGAAGCTGCCTTTATTCACGCTCGCCACACAGATAAACACATCTGCTGAGTAGGGTACCATAGATCAGCATCACAACAGATAAAATAAACTCATTTTCAACCAGCTGGCTTGGTTCTTAAGTAACAGCAAGGAAGCACATTTGTGACAAACACTTGACAGAATTCTGCTCATATACACACCACTCTCATTTTACAAGCCAGAAGGAAACAAAAGGTGGTGATTGCTCCCACACAAACGCTGTTAGCTTTGCACAAAATGTGAAAGAAATGTGCTCAGAAATAGTCAAAGGGAGATGAAAAAGAAAAGATCCAGGTTACACTGGAAAGTGAGCCTGTTCTGTTCTTCCCATCAGCGGTAAAGAACAGTCAAATCAAGCCAACCATGTGCTCTCAATTATCACACTCCAACGGTCACAGCGTAAATAATGCAACAACCACAGATACCTCCCATTACCTGACTTCTGTTGGAACAGATGTATGTGAAAACTTTTGTATCAGATGATGATGTAACCCTATGTCCCTTGAATTAAGAAGAAATCAGGGTTAAAAGGAAAACAAGGCTTGTAAAGCCATTTTCAACTTTGAACGTCCGATGGATTATTGGGTCAAGGAGCCAGGAAGAAAGGTTAAATAGATTATGGCTAACAAGGTAGGTGGCATCATTAACATAACACAGTTTAACTCAAATCCATGATTCATCAGTGGATGAAATCTTTAGACAAAAGTGAGATCCTTGAAATAACAATTGTATCATCCAACATAACCAGTTGGATATTGTGGTTTACTCCCTTCCTGGATGAGGAAGTGGAGGGATGGGTTGGTAAGTTTGCTGACGACACCAAGGTAGGTGGTGTTGTGGATAGTTTGGAGGGATGTCAGAAGTTGCAGCGAGACATAGATAGAATGCAAGACTGGGCGGAGAAGTGGCAGATGGACTTCAACCCGGATAAGTGTGTGGTGATCCATTTTGGCAGATCCAATGGGATGAAGCAGCAGTATAATATGAAGGGTACCATTCTTAGCAGTGTAGAGGATCAGAAGGACCTTGGGGTCCGGGTCCATAGGACTCTTAAATCGGCCTCGCAGGTGGAGGATGCGGTCAAGAAGGCGTACGGCGTACTGGCCTTCATTAATCGAGGGATTGAGTTTAGGAGTCGGGAGATAATGCTGCAGCTTTATAGGACCCTGGTTAGACCCCACTTGGAGTACTGCGCGCAGTTCTGGTCACCTCATTACAGGAAAGATGTTGAAGCCATTGAAAGGGTGCAGAGGAGATTTACAAGGATGTTGCCTGGATTGGGGGGCATGCCTTATGAGGATAGGTTGAGGGAGCTTGGTCTCTTCTCCCTGGAGAGACGAAGGATGAGAGGTGACCTGATAGAGGTTTACAAGATGTTGAGAGGTCTGGATAGGGTAGACTCTCAGAGGCTATTTCCAAGGGCTGAAATGGTTGCTACGAGAGGACACAGGTTTAAGGTGCTGGGGGGTAGGTACAGAGGAGATGTCAGGGGTAAGTTTTTCACTCAGAGGGTGGTGGGTGAGTGGAATCGGCTGACGTCGGTGGTGGTGGAGGCAAACTCGTTGGGGCCTTTTAAGAGACTTCTGGATGAGTACATGGGATTTAATGGGATTGAGGGCTATAGATAGGCCTAGAGGTGGGGATGTGATCGGCGCAACTTGTGGGCCGAAGGGCCTGTTTGTGCTGTGGCTTTCTATGTTCTATGTTCCTCCCTGTTGTTCGATAAGATGCCCCCTGCACCGCACCCCCACCCTTCCCCACCCCCCTCTTTTTGCGGAAGTGTAATACTGTGGTTTGGCTTTTTTTTTAGAAGCTGCTACTGCAGTGGAATGCAAACACTGGACATCTAATTAGCATTAGACAAGTCCAGAACAACATGAGAGGATGAGAGGTCAGCTTGCTGAAGATGAGGTCAAGGACCTGCACAAAATAATCATGCTAATTCAAGTCATCTCTGGAAAAAGCTGCACAAAACAAAATGCTTTGAACTGGTTCCAGTGTGTTCCATTTCATATTCACCTCAGCAAACCACTCCGGAGACCGCTTTTGTAAAGGAAATATGTGCTGAGCCACTAATACACAAACACAAAAGAAATTTTGAACGTAATGGTTCTGTAAACCCCCAAATGGTGTAAGAATTGACAGAACATCTCGGCTACCTGAGACCTTTAAGGAATGAGTTGTAAGAGGTAAGTTTCCCCTGCGAAGTGACATCAGAACCTAAACCCCAATGGCCCCATATCTTGGCCAAATGTCTCTTCCAGGAAAGAATCCTTTTAATTAACTCCCAGGATGTTTCTCTTCATCTCTTAGCTTTGTCTTGCTAATGCTTTTCTCTTCCTCCATCATTTGTACCTCCTTTCTCCTGTTTTTATCACAGTCTCTGTGCTGAGTTTTCCCTGTATTTGGTAGAGTGCGACAGAGGACAGGGAAAGCGGTGCTGAAGCCACCTGCACAAATGGCATTTTTCTCTGTTTTAAAGTCAGGAACATTGAAAATTAAATGGCAAGAGGTGGATTCCACATTGTCAAACTGGTGGGACAGGCTCGGCTTGAGGATTTTGCCACTTAGGGTGGAACTTTCCTCAAAAATGGCGGGGGTGGGGGGGCAATCTTACCAGAATTTGGCACAGTGTTGGTTCCGGTGAGAAAATCAACCTATAATTCTTGCCTTTACATTCATCTCTTATTTCCTCGATCAACACCAATATCCTTGCTGTTTGTCTCACAGCTGAGCTGGTTCCTTGACTTCCACTCTCTGAGGGCATTTTCTGGGCAGGATTTTCCGGCTGTGCTCGCCCCAAAAGCAGAAAGTCCCGCCCAAGGTCAATGGACCTTTGCAACGGACCTCTCCTTTCTCAGAAGACTAAGAAAATTTGGCATGTCAGCTACGACTCTCATCAACTTGTACAGATGCACCATAGAAAGCATTCTTTCTGGTTGTATCACAGCTTGGTATGGCTCCTGCTCTACCCAAGACAGCAAGGAACTACAAAAGGTCGTGAATGTTGCCCAATCCATCACGCAAACCAGCCTCCCATCCATTGACTCTGTCTACACTTCCCGCTGCCTTAGCAAAGCAGCCAGAATAATTAAGGACCCCCACGCACCCCGGACATTCTCTCATCCACCTTCTTCCATCGGGAAAAAGATACAAAAGTCTGAGGTCACATACCAACCGACTCAAGAACAGCTTCTTCCCTGCTGTCATCAGACTTCTGAATGGACCTACCTTTCATTAAGCTGATCTTTCTCTACACCCTAGCTATGACTGTAACACTACATTCTGCACTCTCTCGTTTCCTTCTCTATGAATGGTATGTTTTGTCTGTATAGCGCGCAAGAAACAATACTTTTCACTGTATGTTCATACATGTGACAATAATAAATCAAATCAAAATCAAAATGGTCCGTGACCCCACCCGCTCTGATTCCCATGGCAGGTAGGATGGGAAAATTCCCCCCTCTGTCTGGCTTTGCACAGAAAGAATTGACATTTGGCCAAGGCAATGCAGGCTGCTGTTGGCGGCACCAACTTCAGGGCAGGGAGGGCACAGGCATTTGAGAAAAGGAAACAATTCCACTAGAGCAGGAGACAGTCAAATTAAAAACAAAAATAGTAAAAATAAAAATGGGTGTCAGACAAAAAGGGAAGTGGACAAATTCAAGAGTAACATGGAAACTATGTTGAGATGGGTTGAAGCACAGAAATAAATTAGAACTACTGCCACCTCACCAACCACTGACTATACCGCCCTGCCTTCTCAACTCACGCCAGCTGCTGAACAATCACTGTCTGCACAGAATTTAAACCCTGGGAAACACACAGTGCGTTGTCATTTCAAAACATTCCATTGTGCCACAGAGCTGGTCTGAAAGGAAGGAAAGAATGGAAATTTTTGTTGGAAAATTGAATGCTCTAATTTTGACACAAATCCTAACTCGATTCCTTGTAGAATCTGTGCCCCACAGCGCAGAAATACCCATGCTTCATTGTGAATTGATATTGAAGTCTTTCTCAGATGCGCACTACTGGTGCCTAGTGTAACATAAAAATATCCCTCTGGTGCAGTAGGAAATAAAACCCATCTGTCACTCTCAGTGATATTGGCCCAGATTTTGCAGCAGTAATGATAGCCAACTTGTCAGCATGTGCCATCATTACTCTCTGAAATTGACAGCAATTTCTGGAATCCACACATGCGCAGTGGAAAATCAAGAGTTGCTGTCAGTGATTCGATGCTTCTCCAGGGAGTCTGATCTTGAAGTCTCTCAAGGCCAATATCAATTAGAAATCATTAAACTCACGAGAACAAGTCTTTTTCCACGACTAGTCTCGCTACGAAAACACTTGACGAAGTTATACTGTGTGGAATGAGGCGCAACTTCATTTTTAACGGTGTATTAAGGTCATAATTATCATTGAACAACCTTCCTGATTCTTAGTAATGAATTTTGTATTGTGCAATGTCAAATATTCCATGATGATAAAAAATTATAGGCTGGATTCTCTGACCTCGCCCACAGGTGGGATCCTCCGGTCCCGTCGCAGTGATCAGAGATTTGGCTGAGCGCCAAGTTCTCCATTCTCGCTGGCAGCAGTGGCGGGGTGTGAACGGCCGGAGAATTCCAGCCAATAAATTTCTCTGTCGCATTTCAGCTTCTAGCCTAATTCCATGTATGTGCACCAATTATCTATTTTGTTCTCTGCAAAATGATATGAAAATGCGAAGAATAATCCACGGGCTAAATCTGTTGGTCTCTGGATCATCAGAAACTGGATGCTCGGTTGAAGATGCGTGTCAGGACCCTGTGAAAGCCCTGACTTGCAGACTTATGTGAGAATTGTTTAAACTTCTGATGGGCAATTCCACTGCCCCCTGAGTTAGTAAGATATTTTGGACAGTTCCGTGATACTTACCTGAATAGTTACCCAGGAAAGGTTCGACAGATTGAAACCTAATCTAACATCCAGGTAACTATACAACTGACCCCCTCAGTCACCACCACTGACCACTCAACTACTTCTCCAATCCAACCTCATCCCATCATGCTCAGACTGCCCCTCAACCACATGACTAGCCCCGCCCCCACTCCTGATTTGATCCAACTTACCCCGAACCAAACCCGACTATTACGTCTAGAGCTACAAAACCACCCGCTCACCCATCTATCCACCTCAGCCACCTCACAACCTATCCATTCATTCACTCACCCATTCAGTAACATTCAAGGACTGAGGAGGCGATCTTACCAAAAAAATTTTAAGGGCCAAACGAGCGTGAAAACGAGAGAGTTTCCGACCCGCTATTTCGGTGAGAGGAAAGAAAATCAAATCTTGTGACACTTGGTTTAAAAAAATGAGGCACAAATAGAGTCTTGCCAGCAGGGAGAGGGGGTAGGCCTAAGCTCGCCAGCAAGCCGGCTGCAGATTACTGGAGGGCGCTATTGTGCACGTGCCCCAATCTCCCAGTGCAGTGTCAAGAGTACACAATGCACTGGGAATCTATCACTCCCCCCCGGACATCACAAGCCCCCCCCCTCCGATTGCCATCCCTGATCACGGTGCCCACCCGGATGATCACCACACCCAATCGTGGCCCCTTCCCCACCTCCGGCTGATCGCTGCCCTCGATGTCCCCCTCCCCAGCCAATTGCCACCCCCAATACCCCCTCCCCCTGGCTGAATGCCACCCCCGATCCTTCCCACCCCAGCTGATCACCACCCCAGCAATCCCCGAAGCTGAGTACGCAGCCCCCACAACCTACCTCTCCTTCAGGCCCTGACCCCTTTATGCCTCACATCTTGACACTGCCCGGTGCCCAGGGGGAATTCCAGAGTGCCATGCCGGCAGTGCCAGGGTGCCCGGTGGGCAGTGCCAGGCTGACAGTACCAGGGTGCCCAGTGGGCAGGGCCAGGATGCCAGGCTGACAGTTCCATGTCCTGGGCTGGCAGTGCCAGGTTTTCACTGCCCACCACTGCCCCAACAACCCAGGGGGCCTCAATGGCCTCTGGTCCCACCCGCGAGGCTATCACATCTGGTCCCAGTTGCTGGGGCCATACATGATCCTCGCTGGTAAGGACCTCCACTAGCGAGACTGTTAAGGCAAGTGAGTCTGGATGATTGCGTCTCAGGCTCACTGATAATATTTAAATTGGATAATGAATATTAAAATCAGCCCACGCCCTTCTCAGGTGCAAGGTTGATTACACCAGCAGAACAGGGCTAGGAATATCGCGAGAGGCGAGAAACAGGGCGCCAACCCAGTTTTCCGCCTCGCATGCGATCTTACTGGCTTACCACGCCAATCAAACGGCATGACAAGCCGCTAACATCACCCCCTGAAGCTGCAAACCTACTTGAATATGGTAATTAGTGTCTTAAAAAGGGTGTGTGTCCTGCTCCCCGCCACCCACCAATGTAGCCCAGTCCATCACGCAAACCAGTCTCCCATCCATTGACACTGTCTATACTTCCCGCTGCCTAGGAAAAGCAGCTAGCGTAATCAAGGGCCCGGACATACTCTCTTCCATCTTCTTCCATCGGGAAAAAGATACAAGAGTCTGAGGTCACGTACCAACCGACTCAAGAACAGCTTCTTCTCTGCTGCCATCTGACTGCTGAATGGACCTACCTTGCATTAAGTTGATCTTTCTCTACACCCTAGCTATAACTGTAACACTACATTCTGCACCCTCTCCTTTCCTTCCCTATGTACGGTATGCTTTGGGTGTATAGCGCACAAGAAGCAATACTTTTCACTGTATCCCAATACATGTAACAATAATAAATCAAATCAAATCAAACACCCCCATCTCTACTCGGTGCTGATGGAGTTCCCTATGGAACACTGCACAGTGCATTTCTTTGACAGCCAGGTTTAGAAGATTCTGGAAGAAATACACAGTAGCTCCAAGTCAGGAGAATCTTTGTGTGAAGCGGCAAACTGCTCATCATTATCTTTGCACAGAAGATTTTATTTCTTGCTTTGCTGTTGTCAGACTATTTCAATTTGATTGGCTGATTACCCTGGTTGACAATATCACTTGCTGGATCCATGGATATCCCCGTAACTCAGATAGATCTTTGGGGACAACCACCTTTGAAGTCAGTGACAAGTAACATCACTTTGGGCTAACAGCAAAATCCAGGCCAATTAAACACTTTGCAATGATCTTGATTGAGCAGGTAATAAATACGATAGACAAATACTCAGGGCTATCAAATGGGACGGCACGGTGGCACAGTGATTAGCACTGCTGCCTCACAGCGCCAGGGACTCGGGTTCAATTCCTGGTTTGGGTCACTGTCTGTGTGGGGTTTGCACGTTCTCCCCATGTCTGCGTGGGTTTCCTCCAGGTGTTCCGGTTTCCTCCCACAGTCCAATGATGTGCGGGTTAGGTGGATTGGCCATGCTAAATTGCCCCTTAGTGTCAGAGGGATTAGCTCGGGGCAGACTCCACAGCTTCTGTCTGATCAGCTGAGTATTTCGAACATTTTATATTTTTACTTTTGATTTGCAGCATTGTTTTTGGACAACTCTTTGTTCTTCCTTTATTTTCCCTTCTTCAGGTAGCAGTCACCATTTACCGATTAACAAGCCAGAGCCTCAACCTGCTGTCACCCCTATGCCGACGCTGTGTAATGTCGCACTCAGAGCCACACGAGTTACGTTCTCTCTGGTTCTCCTGGTGAAAAATGCTTTGTTTCATTTCGCTACTCACTTTAATGTCTCAGCTGAGATCAATACACGCTCCCTGTACACAGCATGCTTTCTGCGTCGTACCAAATAACAGCCTTTTAAAAGAGATTTTTGTACTTTATGACAGATTTCTTTGGAATTGCATTTGCTGTGTTAAGAGAATGGCCTCACTGTGTATGAAATAACGATTCCCTATCTGCAAGCTTTTGCCGCTGGAGGCTGCCTTGAACAGCGCACCGCTACTGCTCGGCTCAGAGCTTTAGCGATTATATGGGACTACATCACACACTCTCTCACCGGCGGGTTTGAAGGCGGAGAGGTGGGCGGGGAGGGAACACGTAAAATCCAGACCGTGGAATTGACTTTATTATGCAGTTGCAAATTATTAAGAGTTCAGTCATGAATAGTATTTCTGCATTTTACTTTGTAAGCAATATTTTGGAACAGCAATGAACATTCAGCATTTAAGGACAATACTGTCACAATCCAAATTATTCACTGGCGTGGCAATTTGAGCGACCTCAATTTGCTAAATAAGTAATGACATGATGCTAAATACTGTAGGCACAGCATAATCTGCAGCTTTTGGTCAGTCAGCAGTTCTCCTGAACATTGTTCCATGGATGTTATTATCTTTTGATGATGGGGCCTACAAATGGTGATGCCTAACACCTGCCCATACCATGATCAGTGACAGTCATCATCGCAAGTGACAGGAGTGCAGGAAGTCGTCTCTGATCAGCTCCCGCTCCACTAACCAAAGGCATCAGTTTCTGTCAGTGATTTGCTCCCCGTATTGATTCTCTATCTGGTGCTAATTATACGGCTAACCGCTCTCCAGCTAGAAATGAAACAAAATAAATGGATATGGCATGAGATTCCTGCCTTTGATTCTAACCAGTGTGATTTTCAGAACCACAGCAGACTGAAGCCTGCCCTGGGAGAAATAAAGAACTCAGCTCATCTCCCACACACAGTCACTCATTCCATTCATCAAGAAGCACGAAAGCATTGGTTTCTGTGGTCTGTACCCTCAGCTGCTCAAATTTCATTTCAATGTTACCGAACGAGTTGGTTTCACAAACGAGTAAAATTAACTCTGACTTTTTAAAGGTTTTACTATTTTTGTCACATATTTGCCAGAATTTTACCGGCACACATTCTCCATTGGCCTTGGGCGAGATCATACGGGCCTTGGGCAGGTGAGGCGGTAAAATTCCGGCGTGTCTATTGTGTAAAATACAGCAAATTGCGAGAAGAATGGAATTTGGGGCTCGAAAATAAATCTTTTAGGTCAAGTTAGGCTGTGCTACTGTTCACTGCATCAGGGAATCAGGTTAAATGGAATCTTCCCAAATATTATTTCTGGTAAAAATGTTCTCTGCTAGAATTAAAACAAGAATTTAAAAAACTTTTTTTATAATTTAGTACAATACACAAATCCTATGTGCCTATCTTAATATTGTCTGATTTTCAGCCTTAATATTAAAGGAGGAATAACAGTACACACCATCTGCAGGTCATTGTGAAGCCAAGTCATTTCAAATCAGATGCCAAATGATTAATTCTAATGGAAGAACTGAAGGTCCAAGGATTCGAGTTCATGGTGTCAATCAGTAACCTTGGAATGTATAGAAGCTCCCAGCCTATGCATGTAATAATTACATCTGGGTCTGTTCACAAAGCTGTGAAATCATCTCCCCAAATAAAAATAAATTCAATAAGTAAATAACCAACATAACGCAATGTGATTGTAATCCGTGCAAAGTTCAGCAGCTTGAGCTTCGGGTTATTGATTACTCATCATGGTGGCACGGTGGCGCAGTGGGTAGCATTGTTGCCTCACAGTGCCAGGGACCCCAGGTTCAATTCTGGCCTCGGGTGACTGCCTGTGCGGAGTCTGCACGTTCTCCTCATGTCTGCGTGGGTTTTCTCTGGGTGCTCCCGTTTTCTCCCACAGTCCAAAGATCTGCAGGTTAGGTTGATTGGCCTTGCTAAATTGTCCCTTGGAGTCAGAGGGATTGGCAGGGTGGATATGTGGGGTTACGGGGATGGGTGGGTTTAGTTGTTAGTGCAGGCCTCCTTCTGAAATGTAGGAATTCTATGATTCTATGACTAGAACGGCCATATCATTTCATACTTTTCTGCATTCAGATCAAGGTCATTAACATCGGGCAGGATTTTCCAGCCACGTTCATCCCAAGACTGGAAAATCCTACCCGAGGACCTTTGCATGGTCTGTGTCCCGCCAACTACAATTCCTGTGGTGGGCGGGCCATGAAAATTCCGCCCCTAATTTCCTCTCAGACAATCTCTGCTGGTCTGTGGAGGCACCGCCTGTAATGGTCCAGAGAACTGCATACAAGGAGACACCAGCATAGCAGGCAGGATTTTCTGCTTGCACCCACCCCGAGATTGGAAATTCCCACCTGAGATCAATGGACTTTTTAAGTGTTTGCCAAATTTTCCATCCCACCCACGATTATTCACACAGCAGGTGGGCAATGGAAAATTTACCCAATCCTTTCCCCTCTGATTCGGGCACAACATCCTCCGCGCAGATTAGGCGTCAAAGTAAGCTGAAAGCTGGTGCATGCAAGAGTGACCCTGTGCCTAGCGTGAACTTTTCACATGGCAATGTGCTTTAGAGTACAAAGTAATGTGGGGATGAGTTTGGATTCATTGGGAAGCACCCAGAGATCTCCCCTGGAGCGTTACAAGTTACTCTGACTAGCCCTAGATTAAAAAGAACAAAGAAAGACAAAATGCTGCACATGCTGGAAATCTGAATCAAACACAATGACCGCATGTCCAATATCCAGGATTGGATAAACAGATATTTCATTCAATTAAATAGAGAAGAGTGAGTTGTCTTCAGATCCCACCACAAACTCTGTTCCCTCATCACTGACAACTGTCTGGATCTCAACCAATGTTTCCAACTTCGTCATATTTGAGTCCAAGATGAGATTCTAACCACCTATCCGTGCCATCACTAAGATCAACATTTGTATCAACTCTTGCCTCAGCTCAACTGCTGCTGAAACCCTTTAGACTTGACTAGTCCAATGCACTTCAGGTTCATATCCTCTACAGATTTCAAATTATGCAAAACGTTGCCGCCCATGTTGTAACTTGTACCAAGTGCTGTTCACCCTTCACCCTTGCCTTGTTGACCTACATTAGCTTCATGCTGAGGAACATCAGCATTTTAGAATTGTCATGCATGTGTTCAAAACCTCAATGGCCTTACCCCCTCTCTGCATATCTCTGGAATCTCCGACAGCCCCACAACCCTTTGACATATCTGCACTCTTCTAATTCTGACTTCTTGAGCATCCCTGATTTTAATTACTCGGCCATTGGTGGCTGTGCCTTCAGCTGCCTTGGTTCTAAGCTCTGAAATTACTTCCCTAAACCTCTCTGTCTCTCTTTCCTTTAGGCAATCTCTAAAGCCTATCACTTTGACCTCATCTACACTTGTATCTCCTTATTTTATTGATTTAGAACTCCCAAAGGACACTACTATGTTAAAGGTATTACATAAATGCAAGGATTGTTGTTGGGTTATACCAATCCTGTTTTTTTAGTGGAGAAAGGCACCCTTTCCTGACTTTAGATGGTAGAAATTGGGCATCTCTGTATTCATTCAAATTGCGATAAAGAGGAACACTTTATTACTGGGTTTATCTCGATTTGAAAAATCAGTCTGCTTGATTTTATTCAAAGAAGGACCAAACACTTGGCGGCTGGAGAACCGTCGCTACATACACAGGATGTTGGGGCAAGTATAATACAAATTTCAGTTTTGCTTCCACGAATTATGAGTGCTGGAGGTGTAATATAATTGAAAGTGGTAGACAGTTATATGGATAAGATGGGTATAGAGGGATATGGGCCAAATGCGGGCAACTGGGACAAGCTTAATGGTAAAAACTGGGTGGTGGCATGGACAAGTTGGGCCAAAGGACCTGTTTTCATGCTGGAAACCTCTGTGACAATAAAAAATTCCATTTTAAAACCAAATCATGTCACAGGTTAATTAACTCAGAAAAAACCTGTCAGATAATTTAGGAAAGGAAAACTTTTAAAAGGTTTTGCTGCTACAAGAACAAATATCATAGACGAGGTGAGTTGAGCAGGCTGTGAAGGCTTTTTCATAGAATCCGACAGTGCAGAAGGAGGCCATTCTGCCCATCAAGTCTGCACCGACCACAATTCCACCCAGACCTGATACCCATAACTTCATGCATTTACCCGAGCGAGTCCCCCTAACACAAAGGGGCAATTTAGCATGGCCAATCCACCTAACCCACACATCTTTGGACTGTGGGAGAAAACCGGAGCACCCAGAAGAAACCCACGCAGACAGAGGGAGGAAGTGCAAACTGCACACAGACAGTGACCCAAGCCGGGAGTCAAACCCAGGTCCAGGGCATTGTGTGATAACAGTGCTAACCACTTTGCCACCATGCCGCCCCATTTTCCCATTCTGATTTTCTTTTCCAGCAATAATACCTCATATCTACGTATCAAATATCAATTATACAAAAAAGTAATCTTCTCACAGCTATTTCAAGTCATGCATTACATGGTGGCACAGTGGTTAGCACCGCTGCCTTACAGCACCAGGGACACGGTTCAATTCCAGCCTTGGGCGACTGTCTGCGTGGAGTTTGCATGTTCTCCCTGTGTCTGTGTGGGTTTCTTCCAGGTTCTCCAGTTTCCTCCCACAACCCAAAGATGTTTTAAGTTTAAAAGTTTATTCATTAGTGTCACAAATAGGCTTCCATTAACACTGCGATAAAGCCACTGTGAAAATTCCCTAGTCGCCACACTCCGGTGCCTGTTTGGGTATTGTGAGGGTGAATTCAGCACGGCCAATGCACCTAACCAGCACGTCTTTCGGACTGCTGGTTAGGTGCATTGATGCGAGGGTTAGGATGATTGGCCTTTAGTCTCAGGATTAGCAGGATAAATACATGAGGTTATGGATATAGGGTAGGGTGGGATTGGTTTAGTTTAGGCTTGATGGGCTGAATGGCCTCCTTTTGCACTATAAGGATTCTATGATTGTTCAATACTCTAATCATTAATTCATTATTACTGTTGGCTATGCACCTGCTGAAACTGAGTGGAAAATGTTCACAACAGACTGGACGAGGAACCACTAGTAGGGTCATGGTACCACTAGCTACATGAGAGGATTTCAGGACAACTGTGAAACCACTAGCATTTCAAACAAAAAGATTGAAAATAGTGGTTCTGCTGCTACGGAGCTCTCTGCACCCTAACCTCACACGTATCTGGACACTCGGCACTCAGTGTTCCTGCATTAGCCAAACTTCAAACAATATGTCAAGGGAATGTCCTGATTTGTCCATATTTTTTGCTGTTCTGAGCATTCTTATGCCTCCGACATTGGAGTGAAAGCAAGAGTTCAGAAAAACAAAAGATCTTTAATAATAACTCAAGCAGCATTTCACCGCTGGAAAGGTCACCCTGAGAAGTTTCTTACTCCAGGTCATGCCTCCAGCGAGAGAGTTCAACAAAAGGGAAGATTTTGAAAACTGCTATACAATGGGAGAATTAAATATACGTTTATATCATATTGTATTCTTCCATCTGAGAGCATGGGTACACCTCGCATTATTGTGAATATTACAAGGGAGCAAGAGGATGAGACAGTCAAATAGTCCACAGGCATTGAAATTACATGTAAAAGGATATAAAAATTTGAAAAGACTTACATCAGTACCAAGGCAAACTTTGTCTCGAACTCAGTGCTTTCAAAAGCTTCATTCACTGTGACATTAAGATTATGTAATGAAAATAAAATCATCACTGACATGAGTGCCAAATAGCTGCTCCTGTGGCCCTCAACTTGAACTATTGATAGAGGCCTTCGCAAGACACTCACTGATCTATGTGGGCATCATTTGGGAATCCTTTTGTTCTAGTTGCTTTAACATTCCCCAAATAAGCCAAAGCTTCCATTATTATACTTAGGAGTTTGACCCGCAAAGATTCCTGCTAATTTTACTTTGAAACACAAGAACAACGGAAAATTGAGACATATGATTCGCTTCATGGAAATTACTTCCTGTAGTATGTTCTTTATCCCCCATCATGAAATATATAATGCAATTTGCATGATCCTGCTTTTTTAAACTCCTAATAACCTCAGGATTTTTGCAAATATTACTCTGTGCCGTTACATTTTTTATTCGCATCTTTTATGATCTTCCTTCATACGCATAAATATTCTGCATGAGTTATTTTACAGTAATCGTCATGTCTCGTTTTTAAGCCTTCACTGAAGTCAGGGACCTTCTTCTGGGATCCCTGCCAGTTAATGTTCCTTGAAGTGGTGGAGGCAGCATTGGCCACATTTGTAACATACTCCCATATCTTTCTATGCCAGCATGTTACCCCACCCCTCCACACACACACCGGGCACCCCACCCCCCCACACCCAACCACCACCCTCCCTCAACCCTCACCCCACCAACCGAAACCATTTGCAGGCTTCATTACTGGGAAAACATTGTTCCCAAATTGTCTTTCACTCAGTTTGCATTCAGACATTTTCTCCAACTGCTTAACACTCTCTAACTGAAGTATGAAACTTTGACACTCATGTGTTTAAGTGGTTTGATAGTTGCCCGAGAAGCATTGAAGGATCATTACTGAAGTGTGTCATGCTTGGTTTGTTTGCTGCTGCTATCAAACTTGCAGTTTCATAAATTATGTATTTGCAAGACATGATTTAATGCAATTTCATTAGCAATCTTTTTGGATTTTGAAGAAAAACACAATTTTCTCTCAATATTGGCCCTGGTTTTAGTGGCACGGCCACCCGAGGCTCGTAAGATTGCGCCAATGGGGAGTGCCGTTCTTCGAGCCTCGCCCGCCCCGATTTCAGGGTAGCTGTGCTGGTAAAATCAGGGCCATTGCACGGAAAGGGGAATGTTTCTGCATCAGACACAATGGGCGGGACTTTACGGGCTCGCTCATCCCAAAACCATAAAATCCCGCCCGAGGTCAACGGACCCTTCCATGGTCCGTCCCTCGCCCGCTCCGATTCCCGTGGCGGGCGGGACGGTAAAATTCTGGCCAGTTTGTATACTGCACAAGTTAGAAACAACTTTTAAAATTTAATTACCAGGATGCAATTCGCAATTATATTAAAATAAACTTTGGTATGAGGTTTTTATTTGTTCCCACGTAGAATGCTCCTATTTTATACTCTATAGCTTTTCTTCCTTTCTAACCAACCAGGATCAATGTTATTATGCTTGAGGCGTAGAGAGACATGCAACACCCATTCGTTAAAATTCGGGCAGTAACCTAAACTGACAATCCAGGAATGAGGGATTACTTGGGAAAAGTAGCTCATTTGTTTGAATCCATTTGTGCTGTGCAGCAGAAATTAAGATTAATTTGGGGCAGTATTAAATAGAAAAGGCTGCACTGTCTTCAGCTATTGCATTAAGATGGATCACCCCACCAGTGGTACTATTCCATGTACATCATTCATTTTAAGACACACATTTGTGACGAATAGATACTCTGCTTTGCCTGGCTCCAAAGTTGACAGTATCTTATCCACGGCTGCCCACACTAAGGTAACGCATACACTGCATCACCATCCAGACAATGCTACAACCTTCAGGCACCATAGTTTTTCAATCTTCACTTAAATAAATGTGTTACAGCGTAGAATTATAGAATGATATAGTGCATAATTAGGCCATTTGCTGCATTGTGCCTGTGCTGATATTCTGTGACAGTGTTACAACCACATGAGGAGGAGTAAAAATGACTCCCCTATTCTGTCTCCAGGTCAGACCATAACAGAGCTTTATTGCAAATTTAGAAAGGAGGTGCTTTACCAACACTGCAGGAACCTCACTATTTACACTTCCAGATGATAAAGAATTAGTCAGATGGGTTTATGTTAAACAAAGAAGAAGGTAATTTTATTGATATTAATTCACAAATTAAAAAAATCTAGGTAAATTTGCAACCACCATTAACACATCACACAGATTCCCTAGGCGCGTGTACACGCATACATACACACACACTAGTACAGAATAAGAGGATAGCTTAAGGACCTTTTATGGTTCATGAAGGAGACAAAGCAAAGGAATATGTGGTTTGCAATCATTTGCAATCATTTGGCTAGTCTCAATGCAGTGATTCCATGTTACAGCTGTTTTGTTCAGTTGTCTTCCTGGGTGTAGTTGCAGTTGCATGGAGCAGATTTCCACAATTTATTCCCAAAAGATCTCGGTTTGTAATCGATTTTTCTTCTCAGAAGAGATAAATTGCAAATCCAGACACAATACTTTCAAGGGAAAAAGCGAGCATAGAAATACAGAAGATAGGAGCAGGAGTAGTTTAAGGTTTGTCTTGTTAACATTACTTGTTCCATTCCCGCTATTTTTCATTGTGGCCCTGTTTGATCCTGGCCCTCGATTTCTCTGCCTATCACGTTTCTTATTCCCTTTGCTGTCTGTTGTTCTTGTCCTTGATTCCTCCTGCTCTGACTCCTTGCTTAGGTTCCCATACCCCTGCCATTTTAGTTTTAACCCTCCCCAAGCAACACTCCCCCTAGGACATCAGTCCCGGTCCTGCTCAGGTGTATTCTGTCCAGTTTATACTGGTCCCACTTTCCCCAGAACTGGCCCCAAGGCCCCAGGAATCTGAAACTCTTTCCCAAACACCATCTCTTCAGCCACATATTCATCTGATACATCCTGATATTTCTACTCTGATTAACATGTGGTACTGGTAGTAATCCTTAGATCACTACCTTTGAGGTCCTACTTTTCAAATGTCTTTGGAAATTCTGCATATACAATATCAACCACATTACTCTCATCAACCCTCTCCGTACTTCATCAAAGAATTCAATCAGGTTAGTCAAATGTAATTTTCCTTTAACTAGACCATATGTTTCCATTTCTAGGTTAAATAAATCCTATACGATTGGGCTGGATCTAATAGTGTGCCCTGTCTCCCAGCTAAAAAGTAGATAGGCTGGCTGGTGGGTGAGGTTGATGCGAGGGCTCGGTTTGGGAGGCTTGGGGCAGGAAACGGGGGGGCGGGGGGGGGGGGGAAGATTAAGGGATTAGTGAAGCTTTGGGGAGGGGAATGCTGCCAATGGGCTCTGGGGGCCCACAAAAGTCCTCCCCCCATCACTTGCCTGACCGAAGTTACTGGGCTTCCTGAGTGGCATAGGCCACTCTTGCCATGGATAAAATACCAGCCATGGTGCGATGAGACCATGTAACCATTAATTTGCCACTTACAGGCTTCAATAGACGCAATATCAGTCCTATCTCTTGCATTACTGTGATATTGCTAACATCACCTTCTCTAATGAAGAAAGATGCAAAGTATTTACTGAGCACTTCTCCCTGCCTTCACAAGAAGGTTGTATTTTTGGTCCCACCCTTCCTTTCACTATATGTGTGCTTATAAAAGACTTTTGAGTATCTTTTATGTTAACCACTACCATCCTCTATATAACAAATAACTACTGTGGCTTGATTGGCAAATAATGATTTCCAGATTTCTTTAGCAATCTTTCAAGGCTTTGCTTCCTACCGAGCCTCATTAGGCAGGCTTATGATTAGGGAGTGTCTGAAATTATTTTTCAATCCAGATGATTTGCAATATGCCCATAGGCATGGAGATAGCAGGGGGTAGCACACCATCCAAAAGCCAGCAGCTATGCTTGGTCAAACACAGGCATGGAACAGATGTGGTAGCGAGCATGGCACATCACTGACTGAGAACATTTCCTAGGGGAAAAGGAATGTGTGCTCACAACTCACAATTTTGCTCTGAGACGATAGGAAAAAAATCCTCAAAGCTTTAAAAAAGAACACCATGGTCAGGAATTTCTGGCCATACCCACCAATGGGATCTTCCAGTCCTGCTAACATCAGCACCTCACCGCGTGTTTCCCAGTGGCGGAGGGTGTGAACAATGTGAAATCCCGTTGACAGCGGCGAGGCTGGAAGTTCCTGCCGCTGGCCAATGGTGGGCCACCTACACCAACACAAAACATGTCACGGGGGGGCTGTGTGTGGAAAACCCTGCCCCCTGTTTTATACAGTTGTACACTGAAACTGAACTCAAATGTTTTGTCCATGCACCCAAATGCGTCCACAACCGTGTTCATTCTAAGGTAAGAAGTCTCACAACACCAGGTTAAAGTCCAACAGGTTTATTTGGAATCATGAGCTTTCGGAGCTCTGCTCATTCCTCAGGTGAGTCAGCGAAAGAGCAGCGCTCTGAAAACTCGTGATTCCAAGTAAACCTTTTGGATTTTAACCTGGTGTTGTGAGACTTCCTACTTGTGCCTATCCCAGTCCAAAGCCGGCATCTCCACATCATTGTTCATTCTTACCTTTGCAACCTCCTACATTCCAGGCCATACCTTTGAGATTATCAATTTTGGCCTCCTGTTCATTCTGCCTTCCCCCACCGCCCAACATACCCCAAACCCACTTTTCCCTTTCTTCCAGAAAGACCTCCGCCACCTTCTTCCTACTCTCTGGAATGGATCCTCAAATTCCTTTGCTTTGGTTTCTGATCAAACAATATGTATATTATTGCATTAAGTTTTGGGGACTGAATCTCAGGAAAAAATATTTTGCCCTTTCAGGGTGATAGAGTAGAACTTCATTCGAATGTTAGCTGGGCTTAGTGGAGAGGTAATTATGAGAATAGATTGCATCAACTTAATTTGTATTTCCATGAGTTTAGTTGAGGGGTGATCGAATTGATTAAAATGAAAATGGCGTTGCTTATTGCAAGGGGAATGGAACATAAAAATAAGGAAGCTTTGCTACATTGTGCAGGGCACTGGTGGGGCCACATCTGGAATACTATGTACAGTTTTTGCCTTCTTACTTCAGAGGAAAGGATATAATGGCATTATAAGCAGCGCAGTGAAGGTTTCACTCAGCTGATTTCTGGGATGAAGGGGTTATCTTATGAGGAAAGGTTGAGCAGATAGGATCTGTATCCATTTGGAGTTTAGAAAAATGAGAGGTGATCTTATTGAAACACGTAGGCCTGAAATATTTGCCCATCGCGTGTGCACATTCAGTGGGTGCAAAATGCACTCCCGGTCACAATCGGTTCACTGCCACTTACGGGCTAGCCAGCATGAAAGGCACACTGTGATAGGCTGAGGACTGCCAGGGAGGGCGGGTAGAGGGCAAGTGCCTAGGAAAGGACGCAAACTGGTGTTTCTAACATGCTCCCTCGGCGGGGGGGGGGGGGGGGAGCGCTGCTGCGGTGTTGTCTTAGGGAGCTGCTGACCTGTGAATTCACAGAGAACGTATGCCACAAGTGTCTGGGCACTACAATCATACACAAACCTCAGACCCCGGGCACTACATTCATTCACAAATCTCAGTCCCCGGGCACTACAATCATACACAAACCTCAGTCCCCTGGCACTACAATCATACACAAACCTCAGTCCCCTGGCACTACAATCATACACAAATCTCAGTCCCCGGGCACTACAATCATACACAAACCTCAGTCCCCTGGCACTACAATCATACACAAACCTCAGTCCCCTGGCACTACAATCATACACAAACCTCAGTCCCCAGGCACTACAATCATACACAAATCTCAGTCCCCGGGCACTACAATCATACACAAACCTCAGTCCCCTGGCACTACAATCATACACAAACCTCAGTCCCCAGGCACTACAATCATACACAAATCTCAGTCCCCGGGCACTACAATCATACACAAACCTCAGTCCCCAGGCACTACAATCATACACAAATCTCAGTCCCCGGGCACTACAATCATACACAAACCTCAGACCCCGGGCACTACAATCATACACAAACCTCAGTCCCCAGGCACTACAATCATACACAAATCTCAGTCCCCGGGCACTACAATCATACACAAATCTCAGTCCCCGGGCACTACAATCATACACAAACCTCAGACCCCGGGCACTGCAATCATACACAAACCTCAGACCCCTGGCACTACAATCATACACAAACCTCAGACCCCTGGCACTACAATCATACACAAACCTCAGACCCCGGGCACTGCAATCATACACAAACCTCAGTCCCCAGGCACTACAATCATACACAAACCTCAGTCCCCAGGCACTACAATCATACACAAACCTCAGTCCCCAGGCACTACAATCATACACAAACCTCAGACCCCGGGCACTACAATCATACACAAACCTCAGACCCCAGGCACTACAATCATACACAAACCTCAGACCCCAGGCACTACAATCATACACAAACCTCAGTCCCCAGGCACTACAATCATACACAAACCTCAGACCCCGGGCACTACAATCATACACAAACCTCAGACCCCAGGCACTACAATCATACACAAACCTCAGACCCCGGGCACTACAATCATACACAAACCTCAGACCCCGGGCACTACAATCATACACAAACCTCAGACCCCTGGCACTACAATCATACACAAACCTCAGTCCCCAGGCACTACAATCACACACAAACCTCAGTCCCCAGGCACTACAATCATACACAAACCTCAGACCCCGGGCACTACAATCATACACAAACCTCAGACCCCAGGCACTACAATCATACACAAACCTCAGACCCCGGGCACTACAATCATACACAAACCTCAGTCCCCAGGCACTACAATCATACACAAACCTCAGACCCCAGGCACTACAATCATACACAAACCTCAGACCCCGGGCACTACAATCATACACAAACATCAGACCCCTGGCACTACAATCATACACAAACCTCAGTCCCCAGGCACTACAATCATACACAAACCTCAGACCCCTGGCACTACAATCATACACAAACCTCAGGCCCCGGGCACTACAATCATACACAAACCTCAGGCCCCAGGCACTACATTCATTCACAAATCTCAGTCCCCGGGCACTACAATCATACACAAACCTCAGACCCCGGGCACTACAATCATACACAAACCTCAGACCCCAGGCACTACAATCATACACACACCTCAGTCCCCGGGCACTACAATCATACACAAACCTCAGACCCCGGGCACTACAATCATACACAAACCTCAGACCCCGGGCACTACAATCATACACAAACCTCAGGCCCCAGGCACTACAATCATACACAAACCTCAGTCCCCGGGCACTACAATCATACACAAACCTCAGTCCCCGGGCACTACAATCATACACAAACCTCAGACCCCAGGCACATTTGCTAATTTTATTTGAGGCCTGACATTTTGTTCCACCCTGGATCGAGGTTGCAGTTTAAATGTAAAGGCCACCTTGCCAATTGGCTAGCGAGTCCGCTGCAAACTGTAAAGGCAGATGAGCAGTGGAAAATTCCAGTCAATTGGTGTTTAAATCATTCAAATTGGCTTCTTAATTGTCAGCGGGCGTGCTTCCAATTCTCGTGAGGTGCACCCACCAACCGAAATATTGCGTGAGTACGTGACGACTTCAGGCCACGCACCTGACAACTTAGAATCATAGAATCCCTACAATGCAGAAAGAGGCCGTTCAGCCCATCAAGTCTGCACTGACAAAAATCCCACCCAAGCCCCATAACCCACGTATTTACCCTGCTAGTCCCCCGAAACTAAAGGGCAATTTAGCATGACCAATCAACCTAACCCACACATCTTTGGAGGGTGGAAGGAAACCGGAGCACCCGGAGAAAACCCACGCAGACACAGGGAGAATGTGCAGACTCCGCACAGACAGTGACCCAAGGCCAGAATTGAATCCAGGTCCCTGGCGCAGTGAGGCAGCAGTGCTAGCCACAGTGCCACCCCACTTCTCATGCGATTTCATGCACTTCCATGTCAGCGCGCACCCGAGTTTTAGACATAAAAATCTGGCCATGAAATCTTCAGGGGAATTGACAGGGTGAATGCTAAGAGGATGTTTTGCCCTGTGCAAATGACTAGATCAAGGGGACACAGTGTAAAAATAAATGGTCTCCCATTTAAGATGAAGATGAAAAGAAGAATTTTTCTCTCAAAGAGTCATTGGTCTGTGGAATTCTCTTCCCCAAAGGGCGGCGGAGGCAGGGTTATTAAATATTTTTAAGGCTGAGTTAGATAGATTTTTGATTGATTGACAAAGGAGCCAAAGAGTCTGGTGGGTCGAGAATTGAGACCATAATCAAATCAGCCACAATCTTATCAAATAGGAGTGCCGACTCGAGGAGTCAAATGGTCTACTCCTGCTCCTAACTTGTACGTTTGTTTTTATGCATGTTTGTATGAAAAACAGATTTAACATGCTTGATAAAATTCTAACAGGGTTAGACAGAGTAGATTCAGAAAGAATGTTCCCAATGGTGGGGGAGTCCAGGACTAGGGGTCATTGTTTGAGGTTAAGGGATAAACCTTTTAGGAGGTGAAGAGAAATTTCTTCACCCAGAGGGTGGTGAATGTGTGGAATTCATTACCATCGAATGTAGCTGAGGCCAAAACATTGTCAGATTTCAAGAAGAAATTAGATATAGCTCTTGGGGCTATAGGGATCAAGGGATATGAGGGGAAGGGGGAATCAGGATATTTTGAATTCGATGAGCCATAATCAAAATGAATTCAGCCATGATCAAAATGAATGGCGGAGCAGGCTCAAAGGACCGAATGGCCTACTCCTGCTTCTAGTGTCTATGTTTCTATGATCCATAGAAACTATCTGATCTGGTGGATGGGGTGGTCCAGAGCAAGGGGCCGTCATCTTAACATTAGTGTGAGGCCATTTAGCAGTCAAATGCGAAAACACTTTCTCACACAAAGGGTCATAGAAATCTGGAACTCTATTCCTAAAAAGCAATTGGCAGTGAGTTAATCAAAATTTTCAACACAGAGTTCAATAGATTTCTTTGAAGTAAAGGGATGAGTGCATATATCACAATGGCAGACACATGAAGTTGAGTTATAGATCGGACATTGTCTTACCTAATGGCATGGGATGTTCAGATGGCTGAATGGCTACTCTTGTTGCAATGTTCCTGTGCTATCTTTGGCCATTCCTTTAATAGCCACTTCAAAACCTATCTTTTCAACCTTATTTTCAGTCATTTTTCCTAACTCTGTGGCTATTGCTAAGTGCATTCGCTTCTTTGTAAAGTATAAGATATTTCATTACATCAAAGGTGATGTACAAATCAATGATGAGGCATAGCCCCCGTTTCTGGGCTATCCGTTCGTTTTAGGGTTCTCTGACAAACCTTGTGGAAATGCCTCAATAAGATCTGATAGGGACAACTCTTTGGCACACCACATTATCCACAGAATCGCATACTCTATTTACTTTACAGAGCTGCAAGCCCTGGGACAATTGCTCCTTAAAAATAAATTCAGTTTTATCACTGGACTGAGCACTATGTCAAGTTGAAGAGACTCGTTAATAGATGCCACCTTTCCACCGTGGTAATGCAAAAGAGCTCTGGGCCTTAGAAGAATTCTCTCATGGGCTTTGTCTTAGTTTAGTGGACTCCATCGCAATGTCATTTGCCCCAATGATCTAGTGTTCTACGAAAAATGAGATTAAACAAACCTTCTCAAGTGAACAGTTAGCAGCTCACCATGTGCAGTGTTGACAATTGAACTTGGCACCCTGCTGACTGAACTCAAACTTCCCATAGACTGAATAATACTCTTGTTAAAGTATCCACATGAGCAATTGGAGTGAATGGAGTCGTTTTTTTTTAGAAAACTGCAAGCTTATAAATTATAATATGGGGTGACAAGTAATGAATCCCTTTTGAAAATCACAATATTCTCAGGTCTGAGAAGTTAATTATAAGGGTAGGTGATGATGCATCATGTTGAGGTACCAAAATGCAGTATTTTGCAAAAACCCTAGAATTACCCTGACAAGGATCTCAAATCTCATTATGGCCATTTGACAGATGCTGTAATGTGTTTCACTCAGGGGATTTAATGGATTGTATAGATTGCATTTTAGAATAGGTTTACATTGTCTATGTAAGGAACCAGCCTGATGTGTTGAACAGTCTGACATAGATTAGAAATTACCATTTGTAATAATAGTAGATGAATACTTAACACGCTTAAAAACCCTTTATCATTGTTATCTCAATGGAGGCAATGACTTATTTAATCTAAATAGGTTAATGTCTGGATTAAGATAATTTACAGAATAACACGAGAGAAGAACTTTAAGTGTTAATACCTGAAACAATCATTTCTAGCCTCCCTACCTGAAAATCAAAGAATAAATAAATAATGAACATCAGGGTTGTTACGTTGCTGTCTCAAATGACAGAGATGATTTATATAGCTGTCTTACATTGTATACTGTACTTGCAATTGGCCTCTGCTACGTGACTTGTGAGAAGAACGGTCATTTGAGTTGAACCAGGCTTGGAAATAAACAAGAGGATTTTTTGCCAATAACCTCCCAAAGAGATCCATCACATGAGTGCAGATATCGCATACTCTATTTACTTGATGGCAGATATACCATTCTATTGCAATGAGTGTTCAAGGGCATGCATTTCCTACAAAAAATAGTCAATTATTCTGTCAGTAGCCTTTTCAAAGAAGGGCTTTAAATGAAGGCCAATTCTAGTGTTCTGTCAAAGCACAACTTCTCCAATCTGCGGATGGCAGGTTTGAGGAAATGGTGCTTTTTAAAGAATCAATGCGATCATTACATTTGGTAAGAAGCCTGATTTTTGACTGTAATATCAGCAAGACACTACAAAAGGAATAAACAGGTCCTTTTTTTGCCAGCTTGGTTTAAATTTAATGAAAATATTCATAATGCTCCATGCAAAATGATACCTATAATTTGCGACTGCCCTGCCTGCACAGAAAATGCATCCACAAATAAATCAATCTTCAAAACCATAAGAGTATAAAGTTCCAATAGTATATCCATGCCCAACTTAAATGACCAACAGTGCCATTATGGTACTTGCAACGTTAAGCTCTAATCAAGGGCTGTGGAGGAAGAACATAGCCGATCATTTCTTTGAGAGGACTCCCAAAACCAATAGAGAACATCTCAAATGCTGTGTCTAAAACTGGGAGGGAAAAATCACAAAGGACTTTAAGCAATTACTGTCTAGACACCATATGGAATAGTAGTCTTAATCTTATGATGAGCATTTTCCATGGAAACAATTACAAATGTAGACTTCATGTATGGCACTTCACATACAAGACACTAACTACAATAATTATTGAAAAAGGCTAGTTGTAACATGACCCAAATTTTCATGTCATCATAAAGATGTAACTATTGCAAAATTTAGCTAGTGACCGTTTTAATAAGAAACTATCAGTGTTGCATATGACTAGTAAGAGTATAGTAAGGTCCAGTTACCTTAATACTGTGGAGATAGTAGAAGCAACCCTCTAAGCACATTCACATTGCAGCAATTCAAGATTAAGACTGTTTAGATGCAGAAATATTGAAGATGGGTGATAGTGCATGCCAAATCCCTGATGAATGGGGCAAGTCAGATCACACAGATGCAATCCACAGTAACAAAAGAAATCTCGCCATAATTAATCTTAATTTCAGGCAGATGAAAACCCCCCTAGACATTGATATGCTCACAGTACAGTCTGCCAATAGTATGTTCCTTAATCTAACAGATGAGACAGCTACTAAATATAACAACCCAGGAACAAAAGTATGCTCCATACCTAACGTGAAGTTCTGCATTGGCTGGATGAGTGGCAAGATCAGTGATGAAGTTAAGGATGCTCAAGTCAAATGCAACATAGGTAGTCTGCAACTAAAGAAATACATCTGCTGTTATTAAGTTTACTGAATATTTAGTTTGCTCCATCGTGTTGCATTTGCTATCATTCTGATATGCTAAGTTAGAGGTACTTTATAGATTCCGCATATATATTTTTGACTCTGCTGTAATTTGTACTATCTTTGGTATGTGGTTGAAGTTAGCTCAATGGTCCACATTAAATTACCAATCCAATTCAACTGGCTGGATCAAGAAAGTAATCAAGTAACCAGTCTGGTGCCACAATGCATTAGCACACTGACATGTTGCACCACAGAATGGAAACATATGACTTTTATTTTATGATTGTTTATATAAAGATTTTTCAATTCCAGCCAAGCTGTCTGTGTAAATTGAGTGTGAACTGTGTAAATTGAGAGAGGTGGATATTCAGCAAGACCTTGGTGTCCTCGTGCATCACTCGTTGAAAGTAAGCACGCAGGTACAGCAGGAAGTAAAGAAGGCAAATGGTATCCTCATAGCAAGAGGATTTGAGTATAGGAATAGGGATGTTTTACTGCAATTGTATAGGGATTTGGTGAGGCCACACCTGGAGTACTGTGTGCAGTTTTGGTGTCCTTATCTGAGGAAGGGTGTTCTTGCCATAGAGGGAGTGCAGCAAAGGTTTACCAGGCTGATTCCTGGGATGGCAGGACTGCCATACGAGGAAAGACTAAATCGTTAGGATTATATTTACTGGAGTTTAGAAGAGTGAGAGGGGATCTCCTAGAAACTTACAAAATTCTAGCACGATTAGACAGGGTAGAGTCAGAAAGAATGTTCCCGATGGTGGGGGAGTCCAGAACTAGGGGGTCATAGTCTGAGGGCAAGGAGTAAGCCTTTTAGGGCAGAGGTGAGGGGAAATTTCTTCATCCAGAGAGTGATGAATCTGTGGATCTCACTACCACAGAAAGTAGTTGAAGCCAAAACGTTGTTTGATTCAAGAAGGAATTAGATCTGGCTCTTGGGGCTAAAGGGATCAAGGGATATGGGGGGAAGGTGGGATCAGGGTATTAAATTTGATGATCAGCCATGATCATAATAAATGGCAGAGCAGGTTCAAAGGGCCGAATAGCCTGCTCCTGCTTCTATTTTCTATGTATGTTTCTATTTATGTTTCTATGGAGGCTTTGGAGGGCCGAAGAGCCTGTTTCCTGTGCTGTACTGTTCTTTGTATATCTGCAATAGCACCAAACAGGGATATGGGATTCTCCAGAGGTACAGAATAAGGACTGAAAAATTAGTCAATTCTATTCAACAAAATTTATTATACAATTTACAGTTGTGTTGGTAGACATTAAGAGACAAGCCACCTTTCGGCCAAATGTGCAATACCAAGTAAACATAGAAAATAGGAGCAGGAGTAGGTCATTCAGCCCTTCGAGACTTATCCACCATTCAATATGATCATGGCTGATCCTCTATCTCAATTCCAGCACTCTCCCCATACCCCTTAACACCTTTGGAGTCTAGAAATCCATTTATTTTCTTCTTAAATATACTCAGTGACTTAGCCTCCACAGCCCTTTGTGGCAGAGAATTCCACAAGTTCACCACTCCCTGAGTGAAGATGTTTCTCCTCATCTCAGTCCTAGGTGGCCTACCCCGTATCCTTAGATTGTGGGCAAGTTTTTAATGGCCTCGCTCAAGCGAGACCGGAAATTCCCACCTAAGGTCAACGGACATTTCCACCCCTCACCCGCTCCAATTCTGTGATGGGCGAGGCAATAGAATTCTGGCCTGTAACTCTTTGTACTAGTCCCCCCCCAACCGGAGGGTACAACATCCCTGCATCCAGTCTGTCCAGACTTGTCAGAATTTTGTACGTTTCAATTTGATCCCCTCTAAACTCCAGTGAATATGTGCCCAGTCAACCAAATCTTTCATCATCCGACAATCCTGCCATCCCATTACTGAGACTGGCTTTTAATTTCAGATTTATTAATTGAATTCAAATTCCACCAGCTGCCGTGGTCTGGTTGTCCCCAGAGGATTAGCCTTAAATTGTCAGCCCAGTGACATTACCACTACGCCACTGCCTTTCCCTTTGCTTATCTTTAATTTCCTAGCCAATATTTATCCACCAATCAGCATCCCAAAAGCAGATTATCTGGACATTATCATGTGGCTGTTTTTTTGGAACTCATTGCATGCAAATTGGCAGTCACATTTCTTACATTGCCACAGTGACAACACTTCAAAAAAACTTCACTGGCTGGAAAGCACTTTGAGAAGTCAGTGGTTGTGAAAAGTGCTTTCTAAACACAAGCCTTCCTTGCTATTTCAGGCTCTCGCAAATTATCTGTTTATTAGTTGCTTACCTGAGGATTAATATTCCCTTCTGACGAAGATCAAGCATCTGATCAAGACCCAGATCAGGCACAATGACTTTTCTTCTTAGCTTGGATCTTGTATGTCTCTCTTGTGCAGACCATGAATTGGATTCAATTGGAACTTGGATTTTGGAGAAAGTAAAGAGATGGATTCAATTACAAGGGGGCACAGGTTCAAGGTGAGGGGGGAAAGTTTAAGGAAGATGTGCAAGGGACGTTTTTCACGCAGAAAGTGGTGGGTGCCTGCAACGCGCAGCCAGAGTAGGTGGTGGAAGCAAGCACATTAACAACATTTAAGAGGCATCTAAATGGGTACATGAATAGGGAGGGAATAGAGGGATACGGACTGAGTAAGGGCAGAAGGTTTTTTTTTAGCTTAGTTAGGACATCATGATTGGCACAGGCTTGGAAGGCCGAAGGGCCTGTTCCTGTGCTGTTCTTTTCTTTGTTCTTTGTTCTTTCCTAGCCCATTGGGGCAGCACAGTGAGCACCATTGTTAGCACTACTGCCTCACAGCGCCAGGGTCCTGGGTTCGATTCCCGGCTTGGGTCACTGTGCGGAGTCTGCACGTTCTCCCCGCGTCTGCGGGGGTTTCCTCCGGATGCTCCGATTTCCTTCCAAAGTCCGAAAGATGTGCTGGTTAGGTGCATTGGCCGTACTAAATTCTTCCTCAGTGTACCCGAACAGGCGCCAGAGTGTAGCGACCAAGGGATTTTCACAGTAACCTCATTGCAGTGTTAATGTAAGCCTTACTTGTGACGAATAAATAAACTTTAAAAAAAAGTTTTGAATATTTTTGTTCAAATGAAAACTGAAATAGGAACTAAATTCAAAAAGTGCTGAAAACATTCAGCGGGTCTGCTCGCATCTATGGAGAGAGAAACAGTAACCTCACTGCAGTGTTAATGTAAGCCTTACTTGTGACGCTAGTAAACTTAAACTTCTGCGCAATGGCTTTATAACTTTAAGAATGGAGTAAACATTTTTTAAAATTCATATTAAAAATATTGCTGCATTGCAAAGTATGGCGAGGCTTTCCTCTTTTGATGTTGCTGCAATTAAACAACATTTAAATCAGCACAGGTTCAGCAACGTGAAATGCAAACCATCATTTCCACTCTGTGGATAGGAATACAGACTGCTAATAGATCCCCATACGGTGACTTAATACCACTGGGGTGGTTACGTAACAGACAAGTGATTATGCAATTAACAGGAGTGATGAGAAATGTCAATATAGGTGATATACCTTTCTTTACTCTATATATTTTTCTACATTTATTCCATAGTCTGGATCGTCCTTTCAGAAGGAGCAAAGGAATGCCTACCATATTCCAACATGCGATTTTATTTTACTGACCGTGTGAGATGTGAAACTGTACTGCAAATGTACTTTCACAAGACAAATCAACTTTTAAGAGGGATTTTAACTCTCAGCAACCGTGAAATGGGATTTAAAATGGAGGTGGGAGACTTGATACTCTATTCCTGCTCCGATGGCAGTTTCCTGGAGGGCTCGTATACTGGGTGGCCCAGGTTCCCATTTGAAGGAGGTGACTCATGAATCTGTGCAAATCAGGATCTCATGATGTCTACATGAAGTCAACGCAATTTCAAGTGGTATTTAGCATTGTGTGGCCTTCTCTCAATAAAACCTGGTAGTACAGCCTAAGAGACGAGAACAGGTAAGTGTTCAAAGATTTCTTGTGGGGTTAGGAAATGTTGCCGTTTCCTCCAGGGATCTCAAGAATAATATGACACTGCCATAGCTCAGATTCCCCCACAACTCCCCCCAGGGTTCATGATTCCTGCCACCACCCCTTGGACCTACTTCCTGCCAGTGACCTGCAGGAGGAGGAGGGGTGGAGGGGGTGGCATTGGTATGGGACCTGCTTGTAAGGCCCAGCCCTCAAAAAGGACTTGATGCTTGAAAAACCAGCCATAATCTTCACCTGCCCACTACCTGCAATCCAGTCTTTAGAGTTTCTCTGAGGGTGTACTCCAATATTAATATTGCTGTGATACTCCAGTGGAAATGTAAACACACGGGGCCAGGTCAGGATCTGATGCCTCAGGATGCCAGAGAGCTGGAATTAGACCTGTGCACCCCACTCTCCCATCACACCCCACCCTCCACCTCCCTGCCCCTCACCTCAGTCTCTGATGGCTTCACAACTGAAGCAAATGGCCCCCTCCCTCAATGAACCCACGGCTGTGAGCAGCCTGGATTTTCCAGCTCTAATTTCTTCCCACATGCAGCATTTGGATGTTTCAATGTAGCACAGCATCACAAAATAAGTTCATAAGTGCATAAGATATGGGAGCAGAATTAGGCCATTCGGCCCATCAAGTCTGCTCCACCATTTGATCATGGCTGATATGCTCTTCAGCCCCATTTTCCTGCCTTCTCCCCATAACCCTTCAACCCATTACCAATTAAAAATCTGTCTAACTCCTCCTTAAATTTACTCACTGTCCCAGCATCCACCGCACTTTGGGGTCGCGAATTCCATACATTCACAACCCTTTAGGAGAACTAGTTTCTCCTCAACTCTGTTTTAAATTTGCTACCCCTTATCCTAAGACTATGATCTCTTGTCCTAGAATGCCCCACCAGCGAAAGCATCTGCTCCATATCTACTTTATCCATACCTTTGATCGTCTTGTATACCTCAATTTGATCTCCCTTCAGTCTCATCATTATGAAGTGCTTCGAAAGGTGAGTCATGGCATGAATCAATTACAGTCTCCCAGGCCACCTGGATCCACTACAGTTTGCCTACCGCTGCAACAGGTCCACAGCAGATGCCATCTCCCTGGCCCTGCACTCAACCCTGGAACACCTAGATAACAAGGACATCTATGTCAGACTCCTACTTATTGACTACAGCTCACCCTTCAGCACAATTATTCCCACGAAACTCATCTCCAAACTCCATGGCCTGGGCCTTGGCACCTTCCTCTGTGACTGGATCCTGAACTTCCTCACTCACAGACCACAATTAGTAAGGATAGACAACAACATCTCCTACACAATCATCCCCAACACCGGTGCCCCACAAGGCTGTGTTCTCAGCCCCCTACTATACTCCTTATACACTTATGACTGTGTGGCCAAATTCCCCTCCAATTCGATTTTCAAGTTTGCTGACAACACCACTGTAGTGGGTCAGATCTCAAACAATGACGAGACAGAGTACAGGAATGAGATAGAGAATCTGGTGGACTGGTGCGGCAACAATAATCTCTCCCTCAATGTCAACAAAATGAAGGAGATTGTCATCAACTTCAGGAAGTGTAAAGGAGAACATGTTCCTGTCTACATCAGTGGGGACAAAGTAGAAAGGGTCAAGAGCTTCAAGTTTTTAGGTGTCCAGATCACCAACAAGCTGTCCTGGTCCCCCCACGCCGACACTATAGTTAAGAAAACCCACCAATGCCTCTACTTTCTCAGAAGACAAAGGAAATTTGGCATGTCAGCAATGACTCTCACCAACTTTTAAAGATGCACCATAGAAAGCATTCTTTCTGGTTGTATCACAGCTTGGTATGGCTCCTGCTCTGCCCAAGACTGCAAGGAACTACGAAAGGTCATGAATGTAGCCCAATCCATCACGCAAACCAGCCTCCCATCCATTGACTCTGTCTACACTTCCCACTGCCTCGGCAAAGCAGCCAGCATAATTAAGGACCCCAGACACTCTCTCTTCCACCTTCTTCCGTCGGGAAAAAGATACAAAAGTCTGAGGTCACGTACCAACCGACTCAAGAACAGCTTCTTCCCTGCTGCTGTCAGACTTTTGAATGGACTTACTTTGCATTAAGTTGATCTTTCTCTACATCCTAGCTATGACTGTAACACTACACTCTGCACTCTCTCGTTGCCTTCTCTATGAATGGTATGTTTTGTCTGTATCACGCACAAGAAATAATACTTTTCACTGTATGTTAATACATGTGACAATAATAAATCAAATTCTTCTAAATTCCAGAGAGTATAGGTCTAAACTGTTCAATCTTTCTTCATCAACATAAATTGATGTTTAAGTTCCTTCCACTAAATGCTGAAGGTTGATTTACAAATGATTGCTTTTTGAGTCGGTACAGAACAATCTGTCTGCAGAACTGAAGTAGATGAATCTGCTGTTAAGTTTTTTATTCCACTGGGACCCCATCTACCAGCTCGATTGCTGCTCAAAGTGTCATTGTTACTTACCATTTATATACCACCTACTTCACATTGGCATTTATGTAGTGTTATCCGTAAAGGAAAGGCTTATATTTATAAAACAACTTCCATGATCTCAAGAAACCCCAAAAGCATTTATAGCCAATTAAGTATTTTTGAAAAGTTGTCAACAGTTCATAGAACCTCCACAGTGTAGAAGGAGGCCATTTGACCCATCGAGTCTGCATCGACTCTCTGACAGAGTATCTTACACAGGCCCTCTCCCCCACCCTATCCCCGAAACCCCACACAGTTACCATAGCTGATCCCCCTAACCTACACATTTTGGGACACTAAGAGACGATTTAGCATGGCCAATCTCCCCAACCTGCTCATCTTTGGAGTGTGGGAGAAAACTGGAGCGCCCAGAGGAAACCCATTCAAACATGGGGAGAATGTGCAAACTCCACACAGACAGACAGTCAGCCAAGGCTGGAACTGGACCCGGGCATTGTGAGGCAGCAGTGTTAACCACTATGCCACCGTGTCAATTGTTGCAATGTATGAAAAGCAGCAGCCAGTGAGTGCACAGCAAAGACGCACAAACAGTGATGTAACAGTTTTTGGTTGATGGCTAAACTTTGACCAGTGAAAACATCCTGTTTGATGTTACTTTAACATTCAAATATCACCTACTTCATTAGTTTACATTGGCATTTGTGTAGCGTTATCTGTAAAGAAAAAACTTATATTTATATAACAATTTCCATGATCTCAAGATATCCCAAAAGCATTTACTTTGCAATACTGCCTTGGGAATTTTTACATCCACAGACAGGGCAGGTGGGGCCTTCCCAGACCACAGTAGACAAAAAAGGGAACTGCTCAAAATATATATAATATGATGTTAATGTATCCTGAGAAAGAGAGGCTGAAAAATGGACAGAATGGGGAAATTGGAGAAATTTCCAGTGTGTAGCAGGGCTTCTTTCAAAGTTATGTTCAGACACATCATTGCACAGCATCGAAAGAAATTATTTTTTGCATATATTTTGCTGTACCTGGGTTGAGATTGCCTTATCCTGATCTTACCCAGAAATGACATCCTTCCCCTCAATAAGCCAACAATAAAGTAGATCTTGCAGCCCAATGAATAATAGAAGGTGCCTGAATGCAAGTTGACCAAAAGGGCTACTGTCATGACAAGCTCCATTTTTGTCAATAATGCCCGCAGTGCAAACCTTGAGGCTTTCCTTGGCTACACGTTTGGCAGGTACATATCTTGTTCAGTTAAAAACATGAGAAAAACATTCTGTTCTCAACAAGATGGGTTGAGCACACAATCCATTACCGTGCAAGGACAATTGGGCACAGTAGCTAGTCGTACACTAGAAACCCTTGATTTGATAACTGTCGAGTTCTTTGGAGCACTGCCGTACTATTGTATCTCCTCCGCTCTGTTCCACTGTTTAAAAAGCAATTGCAAGTCGATTCTATTCCAAAATCCAGACATTCCAGATGGGGACATCAGTTAAAATCATTAGGTCTGTAAAGAACAGCTGAGAACAAGTGGTCTTTTCCCAGTTGCCTTCCTCTATAGCTCAAGTATAATAATTATAAGATAAGCTACTCCTATACAATTACAAAATAAAACAGTTTTCATTCTTGCTACTGAGATTCTGAGATTTTTAAGTCATGTGTTGGGGCAGCATTCTGATTTATAGTGATTCAATAAATTAAATTCTGTTTTTGTTATATAGGATTCCAAATTTTTAACCAGTGTTTTGGGGATTGCATTCCACAATTCCATGCATTTTTTCACGAACACTGCTAAGCAGAAACCTTGATTATTCGAGGAAAAGATTTACTGAAGCTTCATTGTAAAGCTGTGTTGAAATATAATTACATATTTAAACCATACAAACTTTACTCAAAGCGTGTGAAGTCCCAAGTATGCAGAAGTAATGTCCAAAGAGTTCAGAAAAGATTTGCACACATTTTGACTCAGAGTTGTTCCTTTCTAATAATTTATAGTTTATTTCTGTTCATCAGATACGCCTAATAGTAGATAACTTTCTGACTAGTTTAAATAAACTTTAGGTCTGCATACAGCTTAGCAGAAAGGGTTCTGACTGAGCTCTAACTTGCTGTGTTCTGTCTTTTATCAGTCTTGTTCAATGATATTGCCACACCAGTTCTTAATATGTGTGTTTTTCCTGATTAGTAACGACACTGTAAAAAGGACTAGTTGGGGCTGTTTAATAATTTCTTCAGTAGATTTTTCCTGTTTTAATTTCGATTACTCTCAAAAATGATTGCTTAAGAAGAATTCTGAAAGTCTGAAAGATGTGCAGGTTAGGTGGATTGGCCATGCGAAATTGCCCCTTAGTGTCAGGGAGACTCGCTAGGGTCTCCTTGACATAACATGGGGTTATGGGGATAGGGCTTGGGTGGGATTGTGGTCAGTGCAGACTCGATGGGCCGAATGGCCTCCCTTCTGCATTGTAGGATTCCAATTTGAGGTTTTTAAAAATATCGCAGAGCCCACTGCCCGCCTTAAGAATTTAGATTTTAGTTATAAACACCGCACCATCTATTTTTAAGCAGATGTCAAAAGCAATTCAGAAAATGCTGGAAAATCTCAGCATGTCCGACAGCATCTGCGGGGAGGGGATACAGCCAATGCTTCAAGTCTAGATGACGCTTCGTCACTTTTCTGTTTTTGTTTCAGATTCCAGCATCCGCAATATTTTGCTTTTATGTTAAAAGCAATTTCTAGTTTAGTGGGAAGAGAGGCTTATGTGAGATGCATGACCTTTTCTGAGTATATTTTGGCAGTGGAGTGTAGCTACTGTCAAGCATTTACAAGAGACTAAACGGTTTCTTCAACCATGAAAGTTGCTCATTGGGCACAATTGCAAACAGCAACTCTGGATGCACTGCAGCCGATTAAGTATTGAATGTCCCTAACTTCTCAAAATGTGCTCATCTTGCGTTTAAGTTGGGCAATTTTAAAAAGAAATGATGTACTGACTTCGATATTTATTTGCATTAAATAGGAGAAAATACATTGTAATCGTTTTGGCATGGCTTCACTGGCGTCTGGGAAGCCAGGGAGAGAGCAGCGTTACAAACAGAAGGGCAACGGAGAAAAATAAAAAAGTCTTTCTCATCATGTCAGTAAATTTACTGCATGTTATACCACAGCTGACAGGAATATGGATAAAGCATCCATCTGGCTTCAGATAGGTGGCTGAAATGTTTGATTCAAAATATCAAGGTTACTGCCAAGATGTCGGATCCAGAAGAAATACAGTAAATCACACAATCAGGCTTCCAAAATCCTGTTGCTTGAAAATAACAAAAAATTGCATTCGCACACTATAATTCTCCAACCAATTACTATATAGGTCACTAGAACAGACTGGTAGTTTAGACTGCCAACTTACTGAATATTTTAACATGTTAACATTTCAACTTTAAATCTAAAATTGCAGCAACTAAATGACATACAGACAAATTTTTGTTCTTATAATAGAATATTATCCCTTACTGCTTTGGTTAACAATTTCAATTATTGCAGATTAGCAAACATCACAGGGAATATAGCTTAGACTATATCTTCAACTACATTATCTTGCTCTACACAATGCTGGTCATTGCTTATTAGTGAATTCAGAAGCATATTTTTAAATCTGCTACTCCACATTGAGCTGAGCCCTAAACACTGGAAATTAATTTGGTGCAATGTTCGACTGTTGATAGACATCTGAATGCACAATTCCAGTTTAAAACTAGCACTGATTCCAGATTCATATGAATCAGACTGTGGTGCTGTCAAATCTGACCTGCTCCTCCATTCTGATCACATTCTTGACTGCAATGTGCAATCATGTTGGCAGCTTGATACAACTCAAAGTATGCCCTGACCCACATGCTTGAATGATCTGATTAATTTCATAAATACTACTCTGAAATTCATTCAATCTACCACTGTTGACAATGCAAAAATACCTTGAAGACAAGAATAAAGAGGTGAGGATGTGACAATTGGTCCACTTTTGTTTACAAGGTCTTCCTACACTGTCCCCCAAAAATCTTTCTTTTTAATGTAACTTATTGACTTTGGGGGAAGGGAATGTAAGATTTTTTAAAAACCAAATTCACAAATAAAACACTGTTCAAGTCATGTAATCATTGCACCTTCACCAACATTATTATGTCTAAGCTGGGCAGCACGGTGGCACAGTGGTTAGCACTGCTGCCTCACAATGCCAGGGACCTGGGTTCGATTCCCAGCTTGGGTCACTGTCTGTGTACAGTTTGTACATTCTCCCTGTGTCTGCATGGGTTTTTTCCGGGTGCTCTGGTTTCCTCCCACAGTCCAAAGATGTGCAGGTTAGGTTGATTGGCCATGCTAAATTGCCCCTTGGTAACAGGGGGCTAGCTCGGGTAAATCTATGGGGATAGGGCCTGGGTGGGATTGTGGTCAGTGCAGACTGGATGGGCCAAATGGTCTCCATCTGCACTGCAGAATTCTATGATTCTATGAAGCTGATCTTTCTCTTCACCCTATCTGTAACTGCAACACTATATTTTGCACCCTATCCTTTCCTTCTCCCCTACGTACTCTATGAACAGTATGTTTTGTCTGCATAGCATGCAAGAAACAATACTTTTTACTGCATTCCAATACACGTGACAATAATAAATCAAATCAAATCTTGATTATCTGCAAGTATTGAATTCATAATATATTTGATGGGAGTTAAATTAAGTTCCGAGAGTTCGTGTATTGGAACTTTTTGGAAGAATTTGGACTCAGAATTTGAGGACACCTTCTGAACGCTGGAATGAGATAAATCTGTGATCCAATATTTTAATGCCTTACACAAGCAGGGTTACAGGTGTTTTAGTTTATGGGCAACAGCACTGAATTTGCAAGCAGCAATGTATCAAGTACACTGTTCACAGCACTACGTAGGTGAGGCTTTGAAAAACTGAACACAGATTGTAAAATAGTGACATTCTGGGAAGAATTAGACTATTTTCCACTCTAGAAATGGGCACACAGTTGACTGTTGCACCAGACCTGCACACTTAATCCACAAATTGAGAAACACCAATTCTTCCCATAACGGAAAGCACATTGGACGATTATCTGAAAAACATAACTTTAGATTACACCTCAATGAGAATAAAGCCGAGGCATTTCTCGACGCCAGTATACCATTACTTTTATATCAATGTGAAAGCAGCAGTTTACCTCTCAACAGTTAGGTTCCAGTCTGACTCTTGAGAACACTGAAAATCCAAGGTAAAGGTTAAGGGCACTTCACATTGGTTGGGCTACTGATCAAATGTAACATAACTTCAATGCTGTGAAAATCCTCTCTAAGGCTCAGATTTTGTAGTAGCAATGATGACAAAATTACAGCATTGTCTGATTTCAAGAAGAAATTAGATATAGCTCTTGGGGCTAAAGGGATCAAGGGATATGGCGGGGGGAAGGTGGAATTAGGATCTTGAATTTGATGATCAGCCCTGATTAAAATAAATGGCAGAGCAGGCTCGAGGGGACAAATGGCCTACTCCTGCTTCTAGTTTCTATGTTTAAAACTGTCAGTCATCCAAAACTGGCACTAATTACTCCTGCAAAATTGACAACAAATTCTAGAGGCCGGATGTGTGTAGTTAAATGTAGAAATCCAGAAGTGATTCAACACTTCCCCATAGGAACACTAGTGGAGATTCTCCCAGACTGAAATCAAGTAGAAATTACTGAACTTATAAAACTGGAAGTCTCACTGTTATAGCCCTGAAAAAGGTACACCTGTTGAATGACGTAAAGCTGGTTTTAGCTGCATATTAAATACATAATTATTGCTTAATAGCCTCACTGATCCTGAAAAACTGTTCAAATATTTGTGGAATGTCAAATTTCTCCATTACGGCACTAAAATATTCACTTTTTTTAAAAAAGCTTGCTAATGATATTTCAGTTTCTACATAATCCCATATTTCTGCTCCAGTCATTTATTTTGCTCTTTGTAAAGATAGTAATTAAATAATAAGATCATAAGAAATAGGAGCACGAGTAAGCCATTCAGCCCAGTGACCCTGCTCCGCCATCCAGCCCAGTGACCCTGCTCCGCCATCCAGCCCAGTGACCCTGCTCCGCCATCCAGCCCAGTGACCCTGCTCCGCCATCCAGCCCAGTGACCCTGCTCCGCCATCCAGCCCAGTGACCCTGCTCCGCCATCCAGCCCAGTGACCCTGCTCCGCCATCCAGCCCAGTGACCCTGCTCCACCATCCAGCCCAGTGAGCCTGCTCCGCCATCCAGCCCAGTGACCCTGCTCCGCCATCCAGCCCAGCGAGCCTGCTCCGCCATCCAGCCCAGCGAGCCTGCTCCGCCATTCAGCCCAGTGACCCTGCTCCGCCATTCAAAAAGATCATGTTTGGGCGGCATGGTGGCACAGTGGTTAACACTGCTGCCTCACAGTGGCAGGGACCCGCGTTCGATTCCCGGTTTGGGTCACTGTCTGTGTGGAGTTTGCGCGTTCTCCCTGTGTCTGCGTGGGTTTCCTCCGGGTGCTCCGGTTTCCTCCCACAGTTGGCAAGATGTGCAGGTTAGGTTCATTGGCCATGCTAAATTCTCCCTCAGTGTACCCGAACAGGTGCTGGGAGTGTGGCAACTAGGGGATTTTCACAGTAACTTCATTACAGTGTTAATGTAAGCCTACTTGTGACACTAATAAATTAACTTTAAGGTTGACCTGATTGGTTTTTTAATCCCAAAAGAGAAAATGCTGGAAATTCTCAGCAGGTTTGGCAGCATCTGTAAGGAAAGAAAACAGCTGACATTTCGAGTCCGGATGACCCTTTGCCAAAGCTTTGACAAGGGGCCATCTGGACTCAAAACATCAGCTCTTTTCTCTTCTTACAGATGCTACCAGAGCTTCTGAGATTTTCCAGCATTTTCTCTTTTGATTTCAGATTCCAGCATCCGCAGTAATTTGCTTTTATCCAGTGTATTTTTAATCATTTATGGGACATGGGCAACACTGGCTGGCCAACATTTATTGCCCATCCCTCGTTGCCCTTGGTGGAGGGGGGGGGGAAGGAATTGAGAGTCAACCACATTATTGTCACATGTAGGCCAATCCAGATAAGGACGGTAGATTGCCTTCCCTAAAGGACATTACTGAATCAGATGGGTTTTTCCGACAATTGACAATGGCTTCATGGTCACCAGTAGATTCTTAATTCCAGATTATTTTTATTGAATTCAAATGCCACTATTTGCCGTGGCGGGATTTGAACCTGGGTCCCCAGAACATTAGCTGAGTTTCTGGATTAATAGTTCAGCGATGATTCCAATAGACCTGTGGCCTTACCTCCACTTGCTTGGCTACACCACCACCGTGCACCCCCCCCCTCCCCCTCCCTTATCAATACCTAACTCCTTTATCGGTCAAAAATCTATGTAACTCAGCCTTGAATACATTCAATCACTCAGCTGCCAATGCTCTTTGAAAGATAATTCCAAAGACAATAATATTTTAAGTAAAAATGAAAAACTCAGGGGAGGTAATGGTGTAGTGGTATTGTCACTGAACTAGTAAGCCAGAGACCAGGGTAATTAATGCTCTGGGGACCCAGGTTCCAATCCCACCGTGACAGATGGTGAAATTTGAATTCAAATAAAAATCTGGAATTGAAAGTCTAATGATAATCATGAAACATTTTTATAAAAACCCACCTAGTTCACTAATGACATTTAAGGAAGGTGATTATCTGTGTGGAGTTTGCACATTTTCCCCGTGTCTGCGCGAGCTTCCTCCGGGTGCCTTAATTTCCCCCCACAGTCCAAAGATGTGCAGGTTAGGTGGATTGGCCATGCTAAATTGAGTCTTAGTTTCTCAAGATGTGTAGGTTACGGATGGGGGCGGGGTGGTCGGCCTTGGTAAGATACCCTGTCAGAGAGTTGCTGCGGACCCAATGGGCTGAATCTATGAAATCTGCCATCCTTACCTGGTCTGGCCTACACGCGACTCCAGACCCACAGCAATTTTTCTGTTGCCTGATTCTTAAATGCCCTCTGAAATGGCCTAGCAAACCACTCAGTCCAAGGGTAATTAGGAATGGGCAATCAATGCTGGGCCAGCCAGTGATGCCCACACCCCCTGAGCAAATAAAAAATATACTGCCTGGTCTGCTGTCTATGAGAATACTTGAATGTGATTGGCTGCTTACCCTCATTGCTGACATCACTGTTGCTAAATTGCATGGAGATCCCCTTGACCTTGCACCGAATCCCAACTAACATTATGAAAAGGGAATTCCATAGAAGAGTGATATCGGACTCGAAATGTTAATTCTGTTTCACTCTCGCCACAGCTGCTGCCAGCCTGGCTGAGATTTTCCAGCACTTTCTGTTTTTATTTGAGAATGGGGAAATCCCATGTCACAGCGTTCCCTAGCCCTTTGTGGGGAGCCTTTTCTGGGGTCAGCAGCAAGTGCCATCGCTTCTCCACTTACCACGAAATCCACCTGGGAATAATTCAAATTTATCCACTGCTCTGTCGTGGCATTAAAAAAAGTTACCTACATAGCATAGTTCTGAGCATGTGCACAATGGTGTTCTTCATGCATGTCACCAAGAACCCACAAAGGACAACATGGTGTTTATATTCCAAGATGCACAGCATGCATAAGTTAAAGACAAAAGAACATGGAATATGTGGCAGCTAAGAACTGCATTGTGATTCAATGAGTGCAAAGCTGCTTTGTCACTAAGCTCAATGTGGGGCATAATGAGGTGCAAGTGACAGCATAACTTGAATATGCTAGATGCACATTGCATTTTAAGAATAATAGCTTGAATATAATGCCACCTCCTTTGAAGGAGGGCAGGGGAGTTTCCCTCATATTCTCGACAATATTCTTCCCTCGACCAACACTTGAAACAGATGACCTGGCCATGTAATGTGTTGTCATTTGTAAAAATACATAAAATACGACTTGTATTCATATAGTGTATTTCACGACCACAGATATATCAAACACTTTACAGCCATTAATTACTTTAGAAGTGCAGTCACTGTTGTATTGTAGGAAATTCAACAAGCAATTTGCACATAGCAAACTCTCTCAGCTACATTTTGATGACCAGATGACCTGTTCTGTGAAAACGATTGAGGGATGAATATTAGTTAGGACACAGGGATAATACCCTGCTCTCTTTTGCAATAGTGACAGGAGATACTTTACATCCACCAAAGGAGACAGACATGGCCTCAGCTTAACATAGAATCCCTACAGTACAGAAGGAGGCCATTTGGCCCACTGAGTCTCCACCTCTGACACTCCAGCAGAGCATCTTACCCAGGCCCCATCCCTGAAGCCCCACATATTTACCCTGCTAATCCCCCTACCCTACACATCTTTGGACACTAAGGGGCAATTTAAAATGGCCAATCCACCTAACCTGCACATCTTTGGACGTGGGAGGAAACCGGAGCACTCGGAGGAAAACCCACGCAGGCACAGGGAGAACGTGTAAACTCCACACTCAAACATCTCATCTGACAGATGGCACCAGCCCCCACCCCCAACTGTGCAGCACTCCCTCAATACTGCACTGGAATGTCAACTTTGGTTCATTTGTGCTCAAGTCCTGGAGTGGACCTTCAAACTGAGGCAAGAGTGCTACTAATTGAGCCACAGATGACACTAATGGGACATTTAACATCTGTGAGACCTTGTTTTGTGCAAATTGGCTGCCATATTTCCTACGTTATAACAGTAACAATCTAAAAGTCCTTCATTGGTAACATTATGAGGTTCATGATGAGGTTGTGAAAGACATGATACAAATTCAAGTAATTTACGTCCATCTGCTGAATATATATATATATATATATATATATATTTAAATACAGTTGAAGCTATATAGATAATGCTTAATTGCTTTGACATCCCAAGTGTCTTAATAAACGTTTGGCCCTAATATGTTACTCCGTTGTAAGAGACTTCATAGTATTTAGAATGCTAACTGATTCTTTGACCAGAGAATTGTGATGAAATTCTCACAATGCTGCATATCAGCATATTTACCTCCTTCGCTTTTGCATACTAGAGCAATATTGTTAACACCCAACACAAAGTCAATGAAACATGAAGGACAAAAATGCAGGTAATTCACATATTACAATTGGTCTTTACTGGAAAAACCAGTCTGTGGACTGACTGTGCAAATAACTATCATACAATATGCCAATTACAAAGGTATGTTGCACAACCAAGTCAGCAGATCAGACTGAAGCAATATACCACATTCACTCCCCCCCCCCCCTAATGTTTAGAGAGGTCTGTTCGAGGACAACATACTATTCTCAAATTATTTACATAGGATTCACAATCTGAAGGGATGTTCAGGGAAAAACTCCACATTTCATTTTCCCTTTGGTTGTTTGGTGATATAACCCCAAAGCTGAATCCCCCGAAGTGAAAACTAAAACTTCGGCGGGGGTGGCGGGGAGGGGGGAGGAATTCGTCATGCGGTATCTGATTCAAGCTGTCATATCTATGTAACTTCTGAGGATAGTTGCAGAAAACTCATTCAACATTTCCTCCAAAACCCCCCCATTACCTTACTCTCCCTGCTGTTTATTCAAATTAATCTTCAGCAGGAGGGAGTGACAGTAAAGGCTAAGTGACAACACATCATGATCCTGAAATAACTCCATGGGATACCGGCGCACAAACTATTCCTTTGAAATCCTCGCCTCTTGTTATTTTAGTGGAACCGTGAACCCATTTGGTTTCAAATGAGTGGGTTGAGATGGGGGCATTCGAAATAGCATTAACGCCGCTAATAAATACAACAGCCGGAGAGATTCTGAGTGTACGTTAAGCTGATACATCAGTCTCCCACTCAGCAATTGGGAGACCCACATTTCTGCACCTTCTCTCCAGGAATGGCTTTGAGTCAATCCTTCCCCTGGTATATCAATTCACCCCCCGCCCAATGTATAATTTTGACTAGACACATTGCAGGACTGAGAAACCATCAACATGAGAAGTGCCGTCTTAAAGCACGCGTGCTTGTCATAGGGCAGAAATTTCTATTCTTATATGCTTTTTGACTGATTCCAGGGCTGGTTTGATTAGTAATTTTAAGAAGACGCACATTTATTTGTAAGGGTGTACAGTAGATACATGTTTAATTTGAACATATTTCCAATCACTCTCCCTCTCCCAGACAAAATAATCACACTGTTGGGTCCTGGTCTTTTCTCTTGCAGGGAGGGCGGTTGATTGATTTGCGCCGTTGTTCAACGTGACAACATGAACCTATCAAAGCTTGCGTACTTTGTGAAATTGGCTAATAATCAGTTTTATTTGATCCGTATATTAAACCTATCTCTGACTGTGAACAACGCAAACACCTCCCTGTCACCAGCAGTCTGCGCCTCTCGCTTGTTGGCAAGGCTTTGGCTTTTGTCAGTCCCAATTTCTCCCTCCCCTCCAAAAAGCCACGGGGGATGAAATGTCCCCAAATTGATTGAAATAGCGGGGTTTTTTTTCCACTGGAACATCTCAAACCCTTGCAGCGCCAACTAACTTCAAGCAACAGTCAAGCCCTCTCCCTCCTCCCTCTGATGATCAAGTCAATGTACCGTCAGTTCCTGGTCGGTTTAATGTAAATAGAGCGTGAAAAACCGCACACACTGAAGTTTATCCACGCGTGATTATTCTCATCTATCCCAATTAAGCAACCACTAAATGGTAATCAGATTAAGTCGCCGGAAACTGAATTAAACTCGAGGTCCACAATAGCGGGGGGACGTGTCTTTTTCTTAATCAACTGGCAACAATTCGCAGCATCAAAACACTGCGGCTTTCACCCGCACAACGGACGGGGGGGGGGGGGGGGTTAGATACAGGGAGCTCCGGAGTTCCTTCAACAGCACATTCTTCACCTCCCAGTCGCATTTTAAAAGTGTATTTAAAGGAGGAATTATTTCTTCTTTATATATAAACAAGTGCAAAAGGCAAGCATGAGGATTTCAGCTGTCGCAGCCAGAGTACAGATGTTCTTGTGACTCCCTGAGTTAAATTAGATGACTGAATGTGTGATTGCTCTGTCTGCTTAGGACCCGGTGCAGTTGAAATGTGTGATGATTCTGCTCAGGACCCTGTGAATTTCTAAGCAGGCTGACATGCTGGAGGGATCTTTATTCCTTCCCCCTAAATCTCAAGTGGATCTCCGGGTCTGTCCAGCTGTGGTGACACACTCCAGAGTTCCCGCACCCCAAACAATTCATTCCGCCCCCCCCCCCCCCGCTCCCCAGGACACCAACCGACTCAAGAACAGCTTCTTCCCTGCTGCCATCAGACTTTTGAATGGACCTAAGTTGATCTTTCTCTGCACCCTAGCTGTGACTGTAACACCACATTCTGCACCCTTCCCTTTCCTCCTCTATGAACGGTATGCTTTGTCTGTCTAGTCAAGAAACAATACTTCTCACTGTATCCCAATACATGTGACAATAATAAATCAAATCAAAATCAGAATCAAAGGCGGGGAGGGACAGTGTACATTTCCTTCCCTCCCTCACTCTGCCTTGTGGAGATTCGGGTCAGAATAGGATGGAAACAACAGCAGAAAGAGAGACTGTCAGCAGTTTGGAGTGATCAGTCAGGGAAGTATGGGGAGTGAGAACAATACCTACCTGTCATCGTAGCAGAAGTCAGCGCCGAGCGTGTTCAGATACAAGACAAGCGCGACCGCACTGCTAACACACTCACAAATCATCTCTGCTACACGAAGGCGAGAGCTGGGCTGGTCACCTCGCCGGAGTGGATCGGCATCCTCGGGCTGTTTATTTGTGTCGCTTTATTTTTTTCTTCTTCCTCTTCTCTCCCTCTTTTTTTTTGGAGTCTCTGGAACCTCTGGGTAGAATGCAAGAAAGGTGTCCAGCCCCAGGATCCGCACAACTAGCTGCTTAGGTGGAGCCTTGCTCTGTGTATAAATATATAGGAGGCTGCAAACAGTGTGAGTGAGTGTGTGTGTTTTCTGCTTGTAAAGAGGCGAAGCCGCGTGTGGGGACCCCCGCAGGCAGCAGGACGCATGCGTACAGTCCCACCCCCACCCCCTTATGTCCCCTCCCCCCAACCACCCCCCCTCTTGTCAGTTTCAGTTCAGTTTCAGTCACCCGGCTCCAGTGCAGTCACTGCCCCTCTCTCTCCGTGTGTGTGTGAGTGAGGCTGTCACATAGCAATCCCGCACCTGCTTCTCGGTGCATCAGCAAAGGAGAGGCAGCCTCTCTGCACTGGAAGCACGGCAGAATTCCCTGTGTGTGTGTGTGTGTGTCTGAACTGGCTCTGTGTGTGTGTGTGTGTGTGTCTGAATTGGCTGTGTGTGAACTGGTTCCCTGTGTGTGTGTGTGTGTGTCTGAACTGGCTTCCAGTGTGTGTGTGTGTCTGAACTGGCTTCCAGTGTGTGTGTGTGTGTGTCTGAACTGGCTCCCTGTGTGTGTGTGTGTGTGTCTGAACTGGCTCCCAGTGTGTGTATGTGTGTCTGAACTGGCTCCCAGTGTGTGTGTGTGTGTCTGAACTGGCTCCCAGTGTGTGTGTGTGTGTGTCTGAACTGGCTCCCAGTGTGTGTGTGTGTCTGAACTGGCTCCCAGTGTGTGTGTGTGTCTGAACTGGCTCCCAATGTGTGTGTGTCTCAACTGGCTCCCAGTGTGTGTGTGTCTGAACTGGCTTCCAGTGTGTGTGTGTCTGAACTGGGTCCCTGTGTGTGTGTGTGTGTGTGTGAACTGGCTTCCAGTGTGTGTGTCTGAACTGGCTTCCAGTGTGTGTGTGTCTGAACTGGCTTCCAGTGTGTGTGTGTCTGAACTGACTCCCAATGTGTGTGTGTCTCAACTGGCTCCCGGTGTGTGTGTGTCTCAACTGGCTCCCAGTGTGCGTGTGTCTGAACTGGCTTCCAGTGTGTGTGTGCTTGAACTGGGTCCCTGTGTGTGTGTGAACTGGCTTCCAGTGTGTGTGTGTGTGTGAACTGGCTTCCAGTGTGTGTGTGTGTGTCTGAACTGGCTCCCAGTGTGTGTGTGTCTGAAATGGCTTAGAGTGCGTGTGTGTGTGTGTGTGTGTGTCTGAACTGGCTCCCAGTGTGTGTGTGTGTGTGAACTGGCTTCCAGTGTGTGTGTGTGTGTGTCTGAACTGGCTCCCAGTGTGTGTGTGTGTGTGTCTGAACTGGCTCCCAGTGTGTGTGTGTGTGTCTGAACTGGCTCCCTGTGTGTGTATGTGTGTGTGTCTGAACTGGCTCCCAGTGTGTGTGTGTGTCTGAACTGGCTTCCAGTGTGTGTGTGTGTGCGTGTGTCTGAACTGGCTCCCAGTGTGTGTGTGTGTGTCTGAACTAGCTCCCAGTGTGTGTGTGTGTCATGAACTGGCTCCCAGTGTGTGTGTGTCTGAACTGGCTCCCAGTGTGTGAGTGTGTGGCTGAACTGGCTCCCAGTGTGTGTGTATCATGAACTGGCTCCCAGTGTGTGTGTGTGTGTGTGTGAGAGAGAGAGAGCGAACTGGCTCCCAGTGTGTGTGTGTCTGAACTGGCTCCCAGTGTGTGTGTGTGTGTATGTGTGTCTGAACTGGCTCCCAGTTTGTGTGTGTCATGAACTGGCTCCCAGTGTGTGTGTGTGTGAGAAAGAGAGAGAGAGAACTGGCTCCCAGTGTGTGTGTGTGTGTGTCTGAACTGGCTCCCTGTGTGTGTGTGTCTGAACTGGCTCTCAGTGTGTGTGTGTCATGAACTGGCTCCCAGTGTGTGTGTGTGTCTGAACTGGCTCCCAGTGTGTGTGTGTGTCTGAACTGGCTCCCTGTGTGTGTGTGTGTCTGAACTGGCTCGCTGTGTGTGTGTGTGTGTGTGTGTGTGTGTCTGAACTGGCTCCCTGTGTGCGTGTGTGGTCTGAAATGGCTCCCAGTGTGTGTGTGTGTGTATGTGAACTGGCTCCCTGTGTGTGTGTGTGTGTGTATGAACTGGCTCCCAGTGTGTGTGTGTGTCTGAACTGGTTCCCAGTGTGTGTGTGTGTGTCTGAACTGGCTCCCAGTGTGTGTGTGTGTGTGTGTGAACTGGCTCCCAGTGTGTGTGTGTGTGTGTGTGTCTGAACTGGTTCCCAGTGTGTGTGTGTGTGTGTGTGTGTCTGAACTGGTTCCCAGTGTGTGTGTGTGTGTGCCTGAACTGGCTCCCAGTGTGTGTGTGTGTGAACTGGCTCCCAGTGTGTTTGTGTGTGTCTGAACTGGCTCCCAGTGTGTTTGTGTGTGTCTGAACTGGCTCCCAGTGTGTGTGTGTGTGTGTGTGTGTCTGAACTGGTTCCCAGTGTGTGTGTGTGTGTCTGAACTGGCTCCCAGTGTGTGTGTGTGTGTATGTGAACTGGCTCCCTGTGTGTTTGTGTGTGTCTGAACTGGTTCCCTGTGTGTTTGTGTGTCTGAACTGGCTCCCTGTGTGTGTGTGTGTGTGTGTCTGAACTGGTTCCCCCTGTGTGTGTGTGTCTGAACTGGCTCCCTGTGTGTGTGTGTGTGTGTGTGTGTGTCTGAACTGGTTCCCTGTGTGTTTGTGTGTGTCTGAACTGGCTCCCAGTGTTTGTGTGTGTGTCTGAACTGGTTCCCAGTGTGTGTGTGTGTGTGTCTGAACTGGCTCCCAGTGTGTGTGTGTGTGTGTGAACTGGCTCCCAGTGTGTTTGTGTGTGTCTGAACTGGCTCCCAGTGTGTTTGTGTGTGTCTGAACTGGCTCCCAGTGTGTGTGTGTGTGTGTATGTGAACTGGCTCCCAGTGTGTGTGTGTGTGTCTGAACTGGCTCCCAGTGTGTGTGTGTGTGTCTGAACTGGCTCCCAGTGTGTGTGTGTGTGTGCCTGAACTGGCTCCCAGTGTGTGTGTGTGTGTGTGTGTCTGAACTGGCTCCCAGTGTGTGTGTGTGTGTCTGAACTGGCTCCCAGTGTGTGTGTCTGAACTGGCTCCCAGTGTGTGTGTCTGAACTGGCTCCCAGTGTGTTTGTGTGTGTGTGTGTCTGAACTGGCTCCCAGTGTGTGTGTCTGAACTGGATCCCAGTGTGTTTGTGTGTGTGTGTGTGTCTGAACTGGCTCCCAGTGTGTGTGTGTGTGTCTGAACTGGCTCCCAGTGTGTTTTTGTGTGTGTCTGAACTGGCTCCCAGTGTGTGTGTGTGTGTCTGAACTGGCTCGCTGTGTGTGTGTGTGTGTGTGTCTGAATTGGCTCCCAGTGTGTGTGTGTGTGTGTCTGAACTGGCTCGCTGTGTGTGTGTCTGAATTGGCTCCCAGTGTGTGTGTGTGTGTGTGTGTATGTGAACTGGCTCCCAGTGTCTCTGTGTGTGTGTCTGAATTGGCTCCCAGTGTGTGTGTGTGTGTCTGAACTGGCTCCCAGTGTCTCTGTGTGTGTGTCTGAATTGGCTCCCAGTGTGTGTGTGTGTGTGTGTATGTGAACTGGCTCCCAGTGTCTCTGTGTGTGTGTCTGAATTGGCTCCCAGTGTGTGTGTGTGTGTGTATGTGAACTGGCTCCCAGTGTCTCTGTGTGTGTATGTGAATTGGCTCCCAGTGTGTGTGTCTGAACTGACTTGCTCCGAAAAAAAGGCTGGTATTCAGAGCGTGTCCCAGCCTCTGACAGTTCGATCCGGTGCTGCTATCTGAGGGGAGGAGAGATTCTTCACCCCCCTCCTCCCCCCTCCCCTCTATAGTTTTGCCAGAGACCCTTCCCTCCTCCCACACATACCCCTTAGACCAGCAATGATTTGTTAATGATTGGATACACTGGGCATTCCCCCCCTCCCCCCCCCCCCCACCCCCCACCAACATACACACACACGTGTTTGTTTGAATAATGTCCCTCTCTGCAGATTTCCACCTGTCATTCTCAGGGATACACCATGAATTGCATTATTTTGGGTCGTACATGTCCGGACTACCGAGCACTATCCTACTGGGTCGACTCGGTGACCAACATTCTGCACTCTCTCTGGTGGCCCGTGCGGCACTGTAAGATCAACCCCCGGTCTGCTTGGCTTCTTGCTGTGACATTTCCTTGGTGGTGGGAATTTAAACAGTCGACGGGCGACTTAAGTACCTGAAAGGGACACTTATATAGCCCCATTTTTAGAATTTGAAAAACGCATCAAGTGCATTTGTGGACGCACTCGGGGTTAAAATGAGCGAGGAGGAGAGATCGCAATAAAGTTGCAGTAGAGTATTTGGGGTCTTCCAGCGACAGCTCTTTTTGCTGCTTTCTCCCCGGGCGAGTTCGTGGACTGGACTAAGTGCAGCTTTGAAGATGCAAACAGAAGCTCCCCTCTATGTAAATAAATCTTGATAAATAATTCCGCCAGAACGCTTCACCAATTTGCACGCAGCGTCACAAGTATTGACTCCAACACTTGACTCCTGATAGGCAAATGAAAACTCAGCATTAATGTGGCAGTGTGCACTTCACACCCAAACATTATGGGGCAATAGTCACAAGGATATAGCTTGCACTGATTTTGCAGTGTGTGGACATATATGAGTTAGCCATGATATTGCTTTCCGATTATTCATTCAAATATAATTAAACATAGTGTTAATTTTACCGGCACGTCCGCCCGAGGTTCGTATAATCCCGCCCAAAACCAACGGAGAATGCTGTTCTCCGAGCCTCGCCCACCCCAGAATCAGGGCGGGCATGCCAGTAAAATTCCAGCCATAGAATCATACAGTACAGAAGGAGGCCATTCGGTCCATCGAGAGTTAGAAGTTAAATTTATTGATCACAAGTAAGGCTTACACTGTAATGAAGTTACGGTGAAATTCCCCTAGTCGCCACAGTCCGGCACCTATTTGGATCAATGAACCTAACCAGCACGCCTTTCAGAATGTGGGAGGAAACCGGAGCACCTGGAGGAAACCCACGCAGACATGGGGAGAACGTGCAAACTCCACACAGGCAGTGACATAAGCCGGGAATCGAACCCCGGTCCCAGGCGCTGTGAAGCAGCAGTGCTGACCACTGTGCCACCTGCCGAGTCTGCACTGACCACAATCCCACCCAGGCCCTATCACCGTAACCCCATGCATTTATCCTAGCTAGTCCCCCTAACACTAAGTGGCAATTTAGCATGGCCAATCCACCTAACCTACACATCTTTGCTGGAAATACTCAAAGTTTCGGACAGCAGCTGTGAAGCTAACATTCCAACTCAGTGGCCAATTTGTGTAAAGACTTCATGATTTGCTCTCTCAGGGTGAGTGGCTCCAAACATTTGCTGTCCCTTTTTCGGACCTGCAGCATCCGCGATCTTTTTTGGCCGGAAAGTTTTTGTCTCCGCGCTCAAAATCCAGACCCCACCCCACCATCCCCCACCGAGTGCAAAACAAGCCGGAAAACAAAACATCTGTAAGGCAAACAAACAGGAGGATGGCTACCCAGCAGGTCTGGCAGCATCCGTGGAGAGAGAGACAGAAAAATATATGTTCCACGTATTTTCCATGTCACTCACATTTTGCTGTTTGCCAACTCCAGAGTCATCATGAGAAATGAGCTGGGTGATTTCGTGCCTAAGGAATCACATGTCACACACACACACACGCACTTCTGTACCACACACTGAGCTGGTGGGATGCCACTTTCTTATTGTTCCCCATTTATTTAGGACACTCTCTGTGCTCGGCTGCTCACCAGCTCCGGAATTGAAACTTCAAAGTGCTGCTCCTTTTAAAAATAAAGAAAACTTAGACAAACTTTATTCCCCCTCAACATTTCCCTTTCCTGACCTCTGTTCCTAACTGCACGCTAACCGGGGAGTAAGTACTGTTGTGGGTACCGCTAAGCATACAGAAAACAGGAAATAACAAAGGGAAACAGATAATTCTTCCAAATGTGTTTGTTTTCTCTAGAACACCCTGTGGTTTGTGGATATTTCCAGCCATCCTCCTGTTCTGTGCCTTCTTCTCGCTACTATCTAGGCAGCATGTTGGAGAGCACTGGTTATGGCTAAACTTCAATCGAGGACGTAACTGACATGGAAAAAAATACCAGAATCCAAGGCTTTAAGTCTGTTTCGCTTATTTTATTCAGAATGAATTCCATTCTTCTGTTCCACATCAGTTTGCTGTTCAGACCAAGACTTGTATCGGTTATGCCCTCTAGCGGCGGTTTTCTCCTTCGGGTTTCTTTTAAACGCACACATTTGAGGAAGCAAGGTACAGTATAAGTTTTTTTAAGTTTATTTATTAGTCTCACAAGTAGGCTTACATTAACACTGCAATTAAGTTACTGTGAAAATCCCCTGGTCGCCACACTCCGGCGCCTGTTCGGACACACTGAGGGAGAATTTAGCATGGCCAATGCACCTAACCAGCACGTATTTCAGACTGTGGGAGGAAACCGGAGCACTCGGGGGAAACCCATGTAGACATGGGGAGAAGGTGCAGACTTTGCATTGACAGTCACCCAAGCCGGGAATCGAACACGGGTCCCTGGCGCTGTGAGGCAGCAGTGCTAACCACTGTGCCACCGTTCCACCCTCCCAAAAAAAGAGTTGTTGCCATTATTAAATTATTCAATTGCAGCATAATTTCAATTCTGTAAGCTGCATATTACAGTCCCATCTAATCAGCCAGACACCTTGTAGCTTTTTAGGAAACTAGCTGCAGGTTTAATTCTCATTTTTTTTATTCCCACCTTCTGAAAGTTTTGCTTAAATTCATCCTTAAATGTTACTTCAGATCTTATTCAATTTTTGTTCCAGTGATTCTCGAGTTTTTTTCATCACATTGATTCCTCCAAACTGACATTCAGGTACCTGATTCCTCTGGTATCCGAATGGCCATTCCTCATGTCAAAGTTAAAGTCACCATAGATAGTCCCAGGTAACCACAGGTTGCTCTCTCCTTTCAGTCGAGGTGCAAGGTTGAGAAGAAAGGTCCTTCATGAATAACCTCAGCCAATATGGGAATTGAACACATGCTGTTGGCATTGTTCTGCATCACAAACCAGTCATCCAGCCAACTGACTCCTAGTGTTCCCCAGACTTTGACTATCAACTGGCTTTAAGACGATGGAAGGTATCACACCAGCAGGAGTCACTGGTTAGCCAAATGAACCAACAGTAGGTGGGCATGGTGGCACAGTGGTTAGCACTGCTACTTCACAGCACCAGGGACCTGGGCTCGATTCCCGGCTTGGGTCACTGTCTGTGCGGAGTCTGCACATTCACCCCATGTCTGCGCGAGTTTCCTCCAGGTGCTCCAGTTTCCTCCCACAGTCTGAAAGATGTGCTGGTTAGGTGCATTGGCCGTGCTAAATCCTCCCGCAGTGTATCTGAACAGGCACCAGAGCGTGGCAACTAGGGGATTTTCGCAGTAACTTCATTGCAGTGTTAACATAAGCCTACTTGTAACACTAATAAATAAACTTTATTTAGGGTTGGTTTTCCTTCTAACCACATCTGGAACTAATAATTAACCCAACTGTTGCCCCTGCCAAGATAAACTAAATCAGGGATTGTAGACTCTGAAGAAATCATATGAACTCAAAACATGGGGCAGGATTTTCTGGCCACGCTCGCCCCAAAGCCAGAAACTCCTGCCTGAGGCAAAGGACCTTTGCATGGTTCGTGTCCCACCTGTTACGAGTCTTGTGGCAGGCGGGATAGGAAAATTCCACTCTTTAACTCGGTTTCTCTCCCCACAGATGCTGCCAGACCTGCTGAGTATTTCAGCACTTTTTTAATTCCAGGAATTGAATCTGACTTATGCCATGCTAATCCATTGGCAGGAGCTTGTAACCATTGGTGGCAGTCAGACAAATGTAAAGTAAGTTTAAAGCATTGCATCACATTGAGATTCATATTCGCAATCTGCTGCCGTTAGAACTGACAAATTGAGGATGGACTGTGGGCAAGGTCCTTGGTCGGTGATCCTAATGTAAATATCTGTCTACAATTTGATTTGATTTATTATTGTCACATGTGTTAGTATACAGTGAAAAGTATTGTTTCTTGCACGCTGTATAGACAAAGCATACTGTTCAGAGAGAAGGAAAGGAGAGAGTGCAGAATGTGGTGTTACAGTCATAGCTAGCGTGCAGAGAAAGATGAATTTAGTGCGAGATAGATCCGTTCAAAAGTCTGACAGCAGCAGGGAAGAAGCTGTTCTTGAGTCGGTTGGTACATGACCTCAGACTTTTGTATCTTTATCCCAATGGAAGAAGGTGGAAGAGGGTATGTCCAGGGTGCTTAGGGTCGCATGAAGAAATACTAACAAGATGAAATAACATTTAATCTTGTTGGTATCAATAACATTTATTTGGGGGTGCATTATAGACCCCGATAATCACATTTTGATTTGATGTTTTAAGTTTCCTTTGCACTTTGTTTCTGTTTGAGCTGTTCCCCCTCCTTTTGGGAAGCTGCCCCTTTTACTTTGTCCCTGAGTTCATTTGAGTTGGTTTATTTGGTTTGCCCTAAAAGACAAAAAAAAAACATTGATTTGGGCTGAATATCCTACCTGAGGTGGTTTGTGTTAATTTCCAATTCTCAATGCCAGTTAAAACAATTGCTTTAAAATTAGACATTGTTACAAATACCTGAATTTTCCAGATATAAGACATAAATAATATATTGTGTGTTTATGATTAAGCATTATGCATTTATATTCTCCTGCTTTGCAATTTTTCTGTCACTGCTTTTCCTTTGAAATAATTATACACCATTTTCCAAGGTACAAGGTAACATTTTCTGAAGAACCACAAGGAGGTGTACTAGAGTAGCCTGAGTGATGGGCCATGAACTTTATTTTCCTGCATATGAAAAAATCAATCACTAATTAAATCAGCCCTTCCTCTGAAAAGTTGGTTGTGATTCAACCTGCTACACTATTTTATTATTTCCAGTCATGGGATGTGGGTTTCACTGACAAGGCCAGCATTTATTACTCATCCCTATTGTAGTGAGGCGTCTTGCTGAACTATTGCAGTCATTGTGCTTTAGGTCACAACAGGTGTGATTGCCAGTTTGGAAGTTGTTGTTGAAGATAAGTGATGTGTTGAGTGGCTATCAACCAGCGTGTCTTGTCTGGGATGGTGTCAAGCAGGTTAAATAAAAGCAAAATACAGCGGATGCTGGGATCTGAAACAAAAGCAGAAAATGCTGGAAAATCTCAGCACATCTGACAGCATCTGTGTAGAGAGAATAGAGCCAAAGTTTCAAGTCTGTCATGCAGACTCAAAACGTTGGCTCTATTCTCTCTCCACAGATGCTGTCAGACCTGCTGAAATTTTCCAGCATTTTCTGTTTTTGTTTCAAGTTTCTTAAGTGTTGTTGGAGTTGCGTTCAAACAAGTGGAAGTTATTCCATCATACTCCTGACCTGTGCCTTGTAGATGGTGAAAAGGCTTTGGGGAGTCAGGAGTCACTACAACTGAACTGCATCATTGATGAAGTAGCTGAAGCTAGTTGGGTCTTGGACACTACCCTGAAGAACTCCTGCAGCAATGATCATCAAATCATCTCTTTAAATATGCATTGAGTGGCACGGTGGCACCGTGGTTAGCACTGCTGTCTCACAGCGCCAGGAACCTGGGTTCAATTCTGGCCTTGGGTCATCGTCTGTGTGAAGTTTGCATGTTTTTCCCATATCTTCTGTCTTCTTCTGCGTGGGTTTCTTCCGACAGTCCAAAGATATGCATGTTAGGTTGATTGGCCATGCTCAATTGCCCCTTAGTGTCAGGGAGATTAGCAGGGTAAATACATGGGGTAATGCGGATAGGGCGGGAGTGGGATTGTTGTCGCTTCAGTCTCTTTGTGCACTGTAGGATTCTATGATTCTGTTATAAAGCACTCTGATCGTGCAAGATGTTTGAACTAATATGATCAAATGGAGTTCAAGGAAATTAGTTAATTTTTATACTTCACCATAGCATAGAAATGGGTAAAAGCAGATATCAAGGACAGGAATGGTTGTTGGACGTTCCGGGGTATAGATGTTTCACTAAGTGTAGGGAAGCTGGTAAAAGAGGTGGAGGAGTAGCATTGTTAATCAAGGATAGTTTAACGGCTGCGGAAAAGCACTTTGAGGGGGATATGCACACTGAGGTAATATGGGCTGCAGTTAGAAACAGGAAAGGAGCGGTCACGTTGCTAGGAGTTTACTATAGGCCCCCAAATAGTAATAGAGATGTGGAGGAAGAAATTGCTAAGCAGATTATGGATACGTGTGGGGGTCACAGGGTAGTTGTCATGGGGGACTTTAACTTTCCAAATATTGATTGGAACCTTTGTAGGTCAAATAGTTTGGATGGGGCACTTTTTGTGCAGTGTGTGCAGGAGGGTATCCTGACACAATATGTGGATAGGCCGACAAGGGGTGAGGCCACATTGGATTTGGTACTGGGAAATGAACCGGGCCAAGTGTTAGATTTGGTTGTGGGAGAGAACTTTGGAGATAGTGACCACAATTCGGTGTCTTTTGTTATTGCAATGGAGAGGGATAGGGCCGGACGGCAGGGCAAGGCTTACAATTGGGGGAGAGGTAATTATGATGCGATTAGGCAAGAATTAGGGGGCATAAGATGGGAACAGAAACTGTCAGGGAAAGGCACTGATGAAAAGTGGAACTTTTTCAAGGAACAAATACTGGGTGTCCTTGATAGGTATGTCCCTGTCAGGCAGGGAGGAAATGGCCGAGTGAGGGAACCGTGGTTCACAAAAGAGGTGGAATGTCTTGTGAAAAGGAAGAGGGAAGCTTATGTAGGGATGAGGAAACAAGGTTCAGATGGCTCGATTGAGGGTTACAAGTTAGCAAGGAATGAGCTGAAAAAGGGGCTGAGGAGAGCTAGGAGGGGACATGAGAAGTCCTTGGCGGGTCGGATCAAGGAAAACCCCAAGGCTTTTTACTCTTATGTGAGAAATAAAAGAATGACCAGGGTGAGGTTAGGGCCGGTCAAGGACAGTGGTGGGAACTTGTGTATGGAATCAGTAGAGATAGGCGAGGTGATGAATGAATACTTTTCTTCAGTGTTCACCAAGGAGAGGGGCCATGTTTTTCAGGAAGAGAAGGTGTTACAGGCTAATAGGCTGGAGGAAATAGATGTTCGGAGGGAGGATGTATTGGCAGTTTTGAATAAACTGAAGGTCGATAAGTCCCCTGGGCCTGATGAAATGTATCCTAGGATTCTTTGGGAGGCGAGGGATGAGATTGCAGAGCCTTTGGCTTTGATCTTTGGGTTCTCGCTGTCCACGGGGATGGTGCCAGAGGACTGGAGAGTGGCAAATGTTGTTCCTCTGTTTAAGAAAGGGAATAGAAATGACCCTGGTAATTATAGACCGGTTAGTCTGACTTCGGTGGTTGGTAAATTGATGGAAAAGGTCCTTAGGGATGGGATTTACGACCATTTAGAAAGATGCGGATTAATCCGGGATAGTCAGCACGGATTTGTGAAGGGCAAACCGTGCCTCACAAATTTGATAGAATTTTTTGAGGAGGTAACTAAGTGTGTTGATGAAGGTAGGGCGGTTGATGTCATATACATGGATTTTAGTAAGGCGTTTGATAAGGTCCCCCATGGTCGGCTTATGATGAAAGTAAGGAGGTGTGGGATAGAGGGAAAGTTGGCCGATTGGATAGGTAACTGGCTATCTGATCGAAGACAGAGGGTGGTGGTGGATGGAAAATTTTCGGACTGGAGGCAGGTTGCTAGCGGAGTGCCGCAGGGATCGGTGCTTGGTCCTCTGCTCTTTGTGATTTTTATTAATGACTTAGAGGAGGGGGCTGAAGGGTGGATCAGTAAATTTGCTGATGACACCAAGATTGGTGGAGTAGTGGATGAGGTGGAGGGCTGTTGTAGGCTGCAAAGAGACATAGATAGGATGCAAAGCTGGGCTGAAAAATGGCAAATGGAGTTTAACCCTGATAAATGTGAGGTGATTCATTTTGGTAGGACTAATTTAAATGTGGATTACAGGGTCAAAGGTAGGGTTCTGAAGACTGTGGAGGAACAGAGAGATCTTGGGGTCCATATCCACAGATCTCTAAAGGTTGCCACTCAAGTGGATAGAGCTGTGAAGAAGGCATATAGTGTGTAAGCTTTTATTAACAGGGGGTTGGAGTTTAAGAGCCGTGGGGTTATGCTGCAACTGTACAGGACCTTGGTGAGACCGCATTTGGAATATTGCGTGCAGTTCTGGTCACCTCACTATAAGAAGGATGTGGAAGCGCTGGAAAGAGTGCAGAGGAGATTTACCAGGATGCTGCCTGGTTTGGAGTGTCGGTCTTATGAGGAAAGGTTGAGGGAGCTGGGGCTGTTCTCTCTGGAGCGGAGGAGATTGAGGGGAGACTTAATAGAGGTTTATAAAATGATGAAGGGGATAGATCGAGTGAACGTTCAAAGACTATTTCCTCGGGTGGATGGAGCTATTACAAGGGGGCATAACTATAGGGTTCATGGTGGGAGATATAGGAAGGATATCAGAGGTAGGTTCTTCACGCAGAGAGTGGTTGGGGTGTGGAATGGACTGCCTGCAGTGATAGTGGAGTCAGACACTTTAGGAACATTTAAGCGGTTATTGGATAGGCACATGGAGCACACCAGGATGATAGGGAGTGGGATAGCTTGATCTTGGTTTCAGATAAGGCTCGGCACAACATCGTGGGCCGAAGGGCCTGTTCTGTGCTGTACTGTTCTATGTTCTAAGTATAAGGAAAAGATGAAAATTGGAAGGTAATTTCTTGTACACCCACAATAAGCAGACCAGGGACAACATAGTTAACGGTTGTCTGCCCACTTTCTAAGTTGCAAACAGTTTGTAGCCTAGACGGTGTTTGTTAAATTAATGTAGGTTTAAAATTTTACTTGCATTGTGCAGGTAATTAATAGTCAAAAAAATCTTGCCATGATTAAAAGGGGGCAAAGTAGCAAAGAACCGGGAGGGCTACAAAAGGAAAATATTAGTTGGAAGATTAGACTATTTTTGTTCAAATTAAAACTGAAATCTGAACTAAAAATAAAAAGTGCTGAAAACATTCAGCGGGTCTGCTGGCATCTATGGAGAGGGAAACAATTTTAATATTTAATGTCTGTGCTTTCATCAGAACCCAGCCTGAAATCAAGACTGAAATCAATGGTCAACAACATAAATTTTAAAATAGAAACTCATGTTGTACTAAAATCTACTGTATCAGTAAAACAGTGACAGAATAACAAATCAAATGTTACTTAAAGCAAGGGAAAATTGTGTTCCTTCTTTAAATACGCCTTACACAGAACAACAAGTGACAAGAGCAGCTGTTCCCTTGCTGCAGGAATTATCAGTGTTTATCGAGAAGATTTTTCAGTCAAGGGTTTCAGATGTTCATATTCACCATAAAATCTATCAAAGGGCATAATATATCGCACAGACCCCAATATAGGAATACTAGTTGCAGTGTGCCATGATTTAATAGTAATACGTTCTCATCCAAAGTGCTTTTTGTACATTTTATTGGCAACATGGCAGTTTAACGCCTAGTAGAGGTTCCGCAGTCATGGTGCAGTGTAATAAACAGGCTGTAAATACACACTTTAAAATTCTTTACAAGTGCCCCGTTCTTTATCAAACATTTGTTTATTTAGTGAATATCTCACAGTTACAAGCCTACGTTCTGTTCAGATCTATGTTTCTTTCGGAGGTAATGAGTTTTTGTCAAATGCAATGGAAGTTCAGCACACTGAGACAGACAGACTGGGCGTCAGGTTTGTGTAGGTAGAGCACTCATGAATCATGCAGCATGTAATTCTCCGCTATACATTTTGGTCATTTATTCCCTGCAACAATCATTGCATTCCGACAGTGCAGAAGGAGGCCATTCAGTCCATCGAGCCTGCACCAACAACAATCCCACCCAGGCCCTATCCTGTAACCCCATGTGTTTACTCTGCAGTGTTAGTGTAAGCTTACTTGTGACATTAATAAATAAACTTTAAAAACTGCTAGTCCCTCGAACACTAAGGGGCAATTTAGCATGGCCAATCAACCTAACCTGCATATCTTTGACGTATGGGAAGAAACCGGAGCGCCCAGAGGAAACCCATGCAGACATGGGGAGAATGTACAAATTCCACACAGACAGTGGGCAGAGGTTCGAATTGAACCCAGGCCACTGGCGCTGTGAGGCAGCAGTGCCACCATACCTAACCACTGTGCCACTGTGTTGCAGCGCTAACCACTATGCCATCCTACAATGATATTAGTTGTAACATCAGCATAAGTCTGCTGCTTTAAATTAAGACTTGTTTGTTTCAGAATGACCAATTGCTTATCACCAAGTGCAATTAAGAAAAAAACTCACAAAAATACAGTAAAAGCAAACTGCGATTAAAAAAACAATATTACACTACTTACACTAGATAAACAACAAATAAATGTCTTAAACAGTGAAATACCTGAGGTTAAAATAACTAGGGCAAGAGGTTCTGTGGTAGTAATCTTGCTAAGGTCTAAGCCAAGGAGAGCCATAGAATCTTATTGAAACCTGATGTTTTTAAGAGTGGTTAGAATAAAGAAAGCAAATCATTATATTTGGACAAGTTTCAGAACATTAATGATTAGCTCAATGTAAGATGAGTAATTCAGGCACAGAAGTGGACATCATACATCTGGGCTACAGACAAACAAGAAGAACAACATAGGGAAGTGAAGGAAGTTTTGGTTTGACATACCTCTGTCTCAGCCATGAGAAAAAGGAAGGAGGCTTAAACCCCTCCGAGACCAAGCCCTCAGCAAATTCACAATTCAACTATGAACTCCAGGAGTTAATTTATCTTGATTAGTGACTCTGGAATGTTATCCAACGTGTAACCTTGTGCTTATAGTAGCTGAACAACCACTTTAAGGTTCCTTCTTCAGAAAATTGGAATCTTTCTGGCTTAAAGTTAAAGTTTATTTATTAGTGTCGTCACAAGTAAGGCTTACATTAACACTGCAATGAAGTTACTGCAAAAATCCCCTAGTCAGCACACTCCGGGGCCTGTTCGGGTACACTGAGGGAGAATTTAACATGGCCAATGCAGCTAACCAGCATGTTTTTCGGACTGTGGGAGGAAACCGGAGCACTCAGAGGAAACCCATGCAGACACGGGGAGAATGTGCAGACTCCGCACAGACAGCGGCCCAAGCCGGGAATCAAACCCGGGTCCCTGGCTCTGTGAGGCAGCAGTGCTGAATACTGTAGAGGAATAGTTGCAACAGGTAAAGAAAAACATGGAGCTGCAACTCCCGGGTGACGATAACGGAGGTGCAGACCCTTGCCCTCCCAATAGGGTGTGTAGGCACAGAATTATATAAGTGGGCTTACTCATAGAACCCCTACAGTGCAGAAGGAGGCCATTCGGCTCATTGAGTCTGCACCAACTCTCCAATAGAGAACAGACCCGATCCCCGTAACCCCACGTTTACCCTGCTAATCTCCGAATATTTACCTCACATATTTACCCGCGAATCCCCCTAACCTGCATATCTTGGGACGCTAATGGGTAATTTAGCATGGCCAATCCACCTAACCCGCACATCTTTTGATTGTTGGAGGAAACCGAAGCACCCGGAGGAAACCCACGCGGACATGGGGAAAACATGCAAACTCCACACAGACAACCACCCAAGACTTTAATTGGACCTGAGTCCCTGGTGCTGTGAAGCAGCAGTGCTATCCACTGTGCCACTGTGCCGCCACTGCTTCTCAGAGGAGTAGTGCATAAGGAGGTTAGCATACTATTCCAGGTGGACTTGGTCTTGGAGGGTTTTAAGCCTCTTTCCTTCTTCTCATGACTGAGATCGAGATATGTCATATCCAAAACTTGACTCACCTGATGAAGGAGTAGCGCTCCGAAAGCTCGTGATACCTAATAAACCTGTTGGACTTTAACCTGGTGTTTGAGACCTTTTACTGTCCAACGCCAGCATCCCCACAACATGATGCAGTCAAGGCCACTAAGTCCTCAACCTTTTTCCCCTAGGTCCCCCAGGTGCAACAGACAATATCAGCATGGGTGGCAGTTTGTGCTTGCATCAAGCCAGTGACTGATGCCGCATTGGTTGAAGCAAATTAAAGCAGGGCTATTTAGCACTGATATCATGGAGCACTTGTTTATAAAATGGCTGTAGATTAAAAATTTATGTGGTTGACAGTTGACTTCAGTTTTGATTTCAAGTGGGGTTCTGATGAAAGCATAAACATGAAATTAAACTGTTTCTCTCTCCATAGATGCGAGCAGACCCGCTGAATGTTTTCAGCACTTTTTGTTTTTAGTTCCTATTTCAGTTTCCATTGGAACAAAAATATTCAAAACTTTTTTTTAAAGTTTATTTATTCGTCACAAGTAAGGCTTACATTAACACTGCAATGAAGTTACTGTGAAATTCCCGTAATCACCACAGTCCAGCACCTGTTCGGGTCAGCGCATCTAACCAGCACGTCTTTCAGAACGTGGGAGGAAACCAGAGCACCCGGAGGAAACCCACGCAGACACGGGGAGAACGTGCAAACTCCACACAGACAGTGATCCAAGCCGGGAATTGAACCCGGGTCACTGGCGCTGTGGAGCAGCAATGCTAACCACCGTGCTATCGTGCCATGCTAAACTAATATATTCCTTATACATCCCTCCAATTTCATTGCTTTCTCGCCTCCTTTTTTTTAATCACGTGGACATTTTCAAGGTTGAGATTGATCAATTTTCTTAGGGTAAGGATTCCAAAAGAAATAGGACAAAAGCAGGTTAATGAAGTTGAGATACAGATTAGCTGTGACCTAACTGTCTTGTGGAACAGGCTCAAGGGATTGAATGGTCTATTCCTGTAGCTATGTTAATCGCTGGGAGTGTTCATGCTATTCTCTCACTACCTGGACATGCCTGGTGGTTTAGTCCAATACAGCTCTGCACTGGGGACAATACTTGGGGTGACCATTCAATGAGAAACAAAGGCCAGAATTTTACCACCCTGTCCGCCACAGGAATTGGAGCAGGCGAGGGGCGGACCATGGAAAGATCCGTTGACCGCAGGTGGGGTTTTATGGTTTCATGATGAGTGAGGCTGTAAACTTCCACCCATAAACAAGCTCATGAAGGCAACAAAAATTACGCCAAATGTTGTGAAGAATTATTTTTGCAAAAAATGTACTTTATTCATATAAAATCTGAAAGACACATTACAAAACATTTCAAATTGTTATAACAGTAAAATGCAATGATATTCATTGTCTCCAGAGATCAAGATGCACTCTGAGGTGCTTCAGTTCAGTAATGTGAACATTACATGTATTTCAATATATGCATTATAGAGAGCAAAATTCTTAACAAACTGTGTACATCGGTCATGTTGCACTCTGTGGTGCTTCAATGAAGTTTTCACAGTTAGAATTAAATACACAGTCTGAGAGGTTTTACCCGGTTACTAACTCCTTGGTATACATTGGCCGAAAGGCCTTCCCCAGTTGCCTTTTGCACCTTGGCGGCAGCTGCCCCAAGCTTGAGTGCATCCCTCAGCGTGTAGTCCTGGGCATTGCAATGTGCCACTCGAGAACAATTCTTTGCACTGGAAGATCAACTAGTTAGGGGCAGACCAAAGAATGGAAGGATTCAAGATAAGCTCGAAGCCAGAGATTTTCAGCAGCCATTTAGTACTCCAGCTGAGCTATTCCTACCATGCACTCACCCCTCCATCGGACTATGGGGAGGTGATGGCCTAGTGGTATTATCTACTAGACTATTAATCCAGAAACTCAGCTAATGTTCTGGGACTGGGTTCAAATCCCGTCACGGCAGATAGTGGAATTTGAATTCAATAAAAAAAAATCTGGAGTTACGAATCTACTGATGACCATGAAACCATTGTTGATTATCGGTCTGGTTATACTAATGTTCTTTAGGAAAGGAAATCTGTCATCCTTACCTGGTCTGGCCTACATGTGATTCCAGAGCCACAGCGATGTGGTTGAATCTCAATTGCCCTTGGGCAACTAGGAATGGGCAATAAATGCTGGCCAGCCAGCGATGTCCATGTCCCATGAATCAATGCAAACAAATTCCAGCATCTGTCTCAATCTGTTCACTCTAATAACTTCTGCCCAAAGATCAACATTGACATAATTGTGACCTGATATTGAAAAGCCATCAGCTACCATAGGATGACTTTGCACATTTGGAGTACTGCGTCCAGTTCTGGTCGCCGCACTACCAGAAGGACGTGGAGGCATTGGAGAGAGTGCAGAGAAGGTTTACCAGGATGTTGCCTGGTATGGAGGGTCTTAGCTATGAGGAGAGATTGGGTAGACTGGGGTTGTTCTCCTTGGAAAGACGGAGAATGAGGGGAGATCTAATAGAGGTATACAAGATTATGAAGGGTATAGATAGGGTGAACAGTGGGAAGCTTTTTTCCCAGGTCGGAGGTGACAATCACGAGGGGTCACGGGCTCAAGCTGAGAGGGGCGAAGTATAACTCAGACATCAGAGGGACATTTTTTACACAGAGGGTGGTGGGGGCCTGGAATGCGCTGCCAAGTAGGGTGGTGGAGGCAGGCACGCTGACATCGTTTAAGACTTACCTGGATAGTCACATGAGCAGCCTGGGAATGGAGGGATACAAACGATTGGTCTAGTTGGACCAAGGAGCGGCACAGGCTTGGAGGGCCGAAGGGCCTGTTTCCTGTGCTGTACTGTTCTTTGTTCTTTATAATGACTTCAACACATTTTATAACTACTAACAAATTACTATCCAAGTGTGAGACAGTAGTGACTTTTTAAAGTGATTTACTGTACAAGTCCCACAAAGATGCATAAGAGGTGTAAGATTTCTATTGTTCAGATGAGTTCTCTGGTGATGTTTCGGCTGCAGCTCAAGTGCCTTACTCCATGTGATATCAAGAAACAGCTGTAGGCAATGGATGCAGCAAAGTCTGTGGGCTTACAACACCCCAGCTATAGGAATGAACTCTTGTGCTCCAGAACTAGCTGCATCTAAGCCAAGGTTTTCCAGTACAGCTAAAACATTGACATCTACCCAACAATATGGAAAGATGCCAGGTATATCCTGCCCAGAAAAAGCAGACAAATCCAATTTTGCAATCACCACCTATCAGCCTATTCTCAATCATTAGCAACGGTGTTGACAGTGCAATCAAGTGGGACTGACACACAGCTATAACTTGCTCACTGTTGCTCAGTTTGGGTTCTGCCAGGGCCGCTTGACTCCTGACCTCATTACAGCTTTGGTTTAAACGTGGACAAAAAAGTTGAAATTGAGGTGAGATGCGAGTGCCTGCCCTTGACGGTAATACAGTATCAAGGAGCCCTGGCAAGATTGAAGTCAATGGAAAATCAGTGGGAAAACCTGGCACAAAGGAAGATGGTTGTTGCTGTTGTTGAAGACCAATCATCTTAACCCCAGAACATCACTGCAGGGGCTCTTGAGGATGATGTTCTAGACCCAACCATCTTCAGCTAATTCAACAATGATCTTCCCTTCATCATAAGATCAATGAGGATTTTTACTGATGATTACACAACGTTCGGCACCAATCACAACTCCTCAGATACTGAAGCAGTTCCCGTCCACATGCAGCAAGACTTGGACAATGTTCAGACTTGGGCTGATAAGTGGCAAGTAACATCTGTGCTGCACAAGTGCCAGCCAATGACCATCTCCAGCAAGAGAGAATTCAACTATCTCCCCTTGATCTTCAACAGCACAACCATCAATTAAGTTCCTCACCATTAACACTGTCTGGCCAGAACTCTACCACCTCGCCCGTCACAGAATTGGCACGGGCGAGGGTCCAACAACAGAAATCTCCATTGATCTCGGGCAGGAATTTCCGGTCTCGCCCGAGCGAGGCCATGAAATCCCACCCTCCATGTTAAATTGACCAGAAACAAAACAACCGGCTATAAAAATACTGTGGCTATGAGAGCTAATCAGAGGCTGATGATTCTACGTGAGTGACTCACATTCTGACTCTCCAAAGCCTGTCCACCATCTACAGCGCACAAGTCAAGAATGTGGTGGAATACTCTCCACTTGCCTGGATAAGTGCAACTCCAAACCTCAAGGAGCTTGACATCGCCCAGGACAAAGCATACCTGGCCCCGCATTCACTACCTTAAACACTCACTTCCTCCATCACAGTGGCAGCAGTGTGCACCATCTACAAGACGCACTGCAGTATCCTGCCAAGGCTCCTTCAAAAGCACCTTCCAAACATGTGATCTCTACAACCTAGAAGAACAAGGGTGAGGAGGCAAGGGAACCACCACCGTCTGGAAGTTTCTCTCCAAGCCACACACCATCCTGACTTGGAACAATATCGCCATTCCCCCACTAATGCTGGGTCAAAATCCTAACTGTCTCCTTAAGGGCACTGTGAGTGTATCTACGTCAGGCAGACTGCAGTGGTTGAAAAAGGTAGTTCATCACCACCTTCTAGAGGGCAATGAGGGATGGGCAATAAATGCTGGCTTTGCCAGCAATGCCCATGGTCCATGAGTGAATAGGTAAAAGATGTCTTAGCAGTTGGGTACACCGAGGGAGAATTTTAGCATGGCCAATGCACCTAACCAGCACATCTTTCGGAATGTGGGAGGAAACCCACACAGACACGGGGAGAACATGTAGATCCACACAGACAGTGACCCAAGCCGAGAATCGAACTCGGGTCCCTGGCACTGTGAGGCAGCAGTGCTAACCACTGTGCCGCCATGCCACTGTGCCACCGTTCCCAGCATCCATAGTTGCTGTTAGTTGATAAAAGCAAAACAATTATGCTGGAAATCGGAAATAAAAACAGAAAGTGCTGGAGAAACTCAGCAGGTCTGACAGTATCTGTGGCGACAGAAACAGATTTCACGTTTTGAGTTCAATATGACTTTCTTCAGAGGCCATGGTGAGGGTGTGGATTGCTGTTACCCTGAGAGATAGTAATATCTTCAAATCTTACTGCACACATGATTGTGTTGTGGGGCTGCAGTTCAACCTCCGCACTGATGTATGGAGAGCAGGTTGCGACAGAGCTGTGATGAGACCGAAGTCCCTTTTCATTCAATGGTCCAAGCCTGTACAGCGAGAGCATGAGCATCTCTGAGAAATGATATTACTGAGGCCACAGGGCAAAGCAATAGCATGCACTGAGGTTACCCACAATGCTTCATGCTTGATGGTGGAACTCCAACGCCTTGCACACAAGAATCCCAGGATGGTACACTGCTGGTTAGCACTGCTCACAGCATCAGGGATCTGGGTTCAATTCTGGCCTTGGGTGATAATCTGTGTGACATTTGCACATTCTACCCATATCTGCGTGGGTTTCCTCCAGGTGCTCCTGTTTCCTCCAACAGTCCAAAGATGTGCTGGAGAATTGGCCATGAAAAATTGCCCCTTAGTGTCCAAAGGTGTCCAATCCCACAGAAGTTGGTTGTGAATTTGTCCATCACATCCAACATGTGGCAGTGACTGACTGGCAATCTATCCCTCACAATGAACAATTGATGCTGTGGGGAAATATTGTATTCAGGAATTAATCACTGAACAATGAAATGAATTGCCCTTATTTTTGCGGACTTCTAGACAATTAAAGAAGAATCATCAGTGTTAGTCCATGCGTTACACCACACATGCACCAAATGTAACTTTTGCACAGGCCATAATGGCCAAAATTTCAAACTCTCATCCAATTTAACAGTAAAAACAGTATCAAACAGCTGCCCAATGTCACTCCATTTATCAGGTAAGGGATCATTGATTCCAGCCATGCAATTGTTCCAGCAGTGCATCCTACATTTCCGCTGTGTTATCTGACCATTACAAATGGGTTATTTTACCATAAACTTATAAACATCCTTGTAGATCTGAGTGTGAAAGGGTGTAACTTGAAGCTCAAATGTGCAGCCTGCACCTGAGAAGGGATGGGAAAAGGTTGTGTGAAAGCT